>NC_060183.1:8213950-8278950 GCF_021184085.1 Oncorhynchus gorbuscha
GAGAGAGACAGAGAGAGAGGTCAGAACAGGATGATGGAGAGACAGAGAGACAGAGAGAGAGGTCAGAACAGGATGATGGAGAGAGAGAGAGAGAGAGAGAGAGAGAGAGTCAGAACAGATGGAGAGAGAGAGAGAGATGGAGAGAGAGACAGAGAGAGAGGTCAGAACAGGATGATGGATGGAGAGAGACAGAGAGAGAGAGAGAGAGGTCAGAACAGGAGATGGAGAGAGAGAGACAGAGAGGTCAGAACAGGATGATGGAGAGAGTCAGAGAGACAGAGAGAGAGGTCAGAACAGGATGATGGAGAGAGAGAGAGAGAGAGAACAGGATCAGAGAGAGAGAGACAGAGAGGAGAGAGAGAGAGAGGTCAGAACAGGATGATGGAGAGAGAGAGAGAGAGGTCAGAACAGGATGATGGAGAGAGAGAGAGAGAGAGAGAGAGAACAGGATGATGGAGAGAGCGAGAGACAGAGAGAGAGGTCAGAACAGGATGATGGAGAGAGAGAGAGAGAGAGAGAGAACAGGATGAGGAGAGAGAGAGAGAGAGAGAGAGAGAGAGAGAGACAGAGAGAGAACAGAGACAGAGAGAGAGGTCAGAACAGATGATGGAGAGAGAGAGAGAGAGAGAGGAGAGAGAGAGAGAGAGAGAGAGAGAACAGAGAGAGAGAGGTCAGAACAGGATGATGGAGAGAGACAGAGAGAGAGAGAGAGAGAGAGAGAGGTCAGAACAGGATGATGGAGAGAGAGAGAGAGAGAGAGAGAGAACAGGAGAGAGAGAGAGAGAGAGAGAGAGAGAGAGAGAGAGAGAGAGAGAGAGAGAGAGACAGAGAGAGAGAGAGGTCAGAACAGGATGAGAGGAGAGAGAGAGAGAGGTCAGAACAGGATGATGGAGAGAGAGAGAGACAGAGAACAGATGATGAGAGACAGAGAGAGAGAGAGAGAGGTCAGAACAGGATGATGGAGAGAGAGAGAGAACAGATAATGGAGAGAGAACAGAGAGAGAGAGAGAGAACAGAGAGAGAGAGAGAGAGAGAGAGAGAGAACAGGATAATGGAGAGAGAGAGAGAGAGAGAGAGAGAGAGAGTCAGAACAGGATGATGGAGAGAGAGAGAGAGAGAGAGGTCAGAACAGGATGATGGAGAGAGAGAGAGAGAGAGAGAGAGAGAGGTCAGAACAGGATGAGAGACAGGATGATGGAGAGGTCAGAACAGATGAGAGACAGAGAGAGAGGTCAGAACAGAGATGATGGAGAGAGAGAGAGAACAGAGAGAGAGAGAGAGAGACAGAACAGATGAGAGGAGAGAGAGAGAGAACAGAGAGGAGAGAGACAGAGAGAGAGAGAGAGAGAGAGAGAGAGAGAGAGAGAGAGAGTCAGAACAGGATGATGAGAGAGAGAGAGAGAGAGAGAGAGAGAGAGGTCAGAACAGAGAGGAGAGAGACAGAGATGAGGGAGAGAGAGAGAGACAGAGAGAGAGGTCAGAACAGGATAGGAGAGAGAGACAGAGAGACAGAGAGAGAGGTCAGAACAGGATAATGGAGAGAGAGAGAGACAGAGAGAGAGAGAGAGAGAGAGAGAGAGAGAGAGAGAGAGGTCAGAACAGGATGATGAGAGAGAGAGAGAGAGAGAGAACAGAACAGGATGATGGAGAGAGAGAGAGACAGAGAGAGAGGATAAGAACAGGATAATGGAGAGAGAGAGAGATGATGAGAGAGAGGTCAGAACAGGAGAGGAGAGAGAGAGAGAGAGAGTCAGAACAGGATGATGGAGAGAGAGAGAGAGAGAGAGGTCAGAACAGGAGATGGAGAGAGACAGAGAGAGAGAGAGAGAGGAGAACAGGATGAGGAGAGAGGATGAGAGAGACAGAGAGAGAGGTCAGAACAGATGATGGAGAGAGAGAGAGAGAGAGAGAGAGAGAGAGACAGAGAGAGAGAGAGAACAGATGAGAGAGAGAGAGAGAGAGAGGATGAGAGAGAGAGAGAGAGAGAGGGAGAGGGAGAGAGACAGAGACAGAGAGAGAGGTCAGAACAGGACGATGGAGAGAGAGACAGACAGTGAGAGAGGTCAGAACAGGACGATGGAGAGAGAGAGAGACAGAGAGAGAGGATGGAATGGAGAACAGGATGATGGAGAGAGAGAGAGGTCAGAACAGGATGATGGAGAGAGAGAGAGAGAACAGTCAGAACAGGAGATGAGAGAGAGAGAGAGGTCAGAACAGATGATGAGAGAGAGAGAGAACAGAGAGAGAGAGAGAGAGAGAGAGAACAGGAGATGGAGAGAGAGAGAGAGAGAGAGAGAGAGAGAGAGAGAGAGAGAGGTCAGAACAGGATGATGGAGAGAGAGACAGAGGGAGGTCAGAACAGGATGATGGAGAGAGACGGAGAGAGAGAGAGGTCAGAACAGGATGATGGAGAGAGAGAGACAGAGAAAGAGGTCAGAACAGGATGATGGAGAGACAGAGAGACAGAGAGAGAGGTCAGAACAGGATAATGGAGAGAGAGAGAGACAGAGAGAGAGAGAGAGAGAGAGAGAGAGAGAGAGAGAGAGAGAGAGAGGTCAGAACAGGATGATGGAGAGACAGAGAGACAGAGAGAGAGGTCAGAACAGGATAATGGAGAGAGAGAGAGACAGAGAGAGAGAGAGAGAGAGAGAGGTCAGAACAGGATGATGGAGAGAGAGAGAGACAGAGAAAGAGGTCAGAACAGGATGATGGAGAGACAGAGAGACAGAGAGAGAGGTCAGAACAGGATAATGGAGAGAGAGAGAGACAGAGAGAGAGAGAGAGAGAGAGAGAGAGAGAGAGAGGTCAGAACAGGATGATGGAGAGAGAGAGAGACAGAGAGAGAGGTCAGAACAGATGAAGGAGAGACAGAGAGACAGAGAGAGAGAGAGGTCAGAACAGGATAATGGAGAGAGAGAGAGACAGAGAGAGAGAGAGGTCAGAACAGGATGATGGAGAGAGAGAGAGAGAGGTCAGAACAGGACGATGGAGAGAGACAGAGAGAGAGGGACAGAGAGAGAGAGAGAGAGAGAGAGAGAGAGAGGTCAGAACAGGATGATGGAGAGAGAGAGAGACAGAGAGAGAGGTCAGAACAGGATGATGGAGAGAGAGAGAGAGAGAGAGAGAGAGAGAGAGAGAGAGAGAGAGAGAGAGAGAGAGAGAGAGAGAGAGAGAGAGAGAGGATGAGAGAGAACAGAGAGAGAGAGACAGAGAGATGGAGAGAGAGAGAGGTCAGAACAGGATGATGGAGAGAGAGAGAGAGAGAGAGAGAGGTCAGAACAGGATGATGGAGAGAGAGAGAGGAGAGAACAGGAGAACAGGAGAGATGGAGAGAGAGAGAGAGAGAGAGAGAGAGAACAGGATGATGGAGAGAGAGAGAGAGAGAGAGAGAGAGAGAGAGAGAGAGAGAGAGAGAGAGAGAGAGAGAGAGAGAGAGAGAGAGAGAGAGAGAGAGAGGTCAGAACAGGATGATGGAGAGAGAGAGAGACAGAGAAAGAGGTCAGAACAGGATGATGGAGAGAGAGAGAGAGAGAGAGAGAGTCAGAACAGGATAGAGACAGGAGAGAGAGAGAGAACAGGAGAGAGAGAGAGAGAGAGAGAGAGAGAGAGAGAGAGAGAGAGAGAGAGAGAGAGAGAGAGAGGTCAGAACAGGATGATGGAGAGACAGAGAGACAGAGAGAGAGGTCAGAACAGGATAATGGAGAGAGAGAGAGACAGAGAGAGAGAGAGAGAGAGAGAGAGAGAGAGAGAGTCAGAACAGGATGATGGAGAGAGAGAGAGAGAGGTCAGAGGACGATGGAGAGAGACAGAGAGAGAGAGAGAGAGAGAGAGAACAGGATGATGGAGAGAGAGAGAGAGACAGAGAGAGAGGTCAGAGACAGGATGAGAGAGAGAGAGAGAGAGGAACAGGAGAACAGGATGATGGAGAGAGAGAGAGAGAGAGAGAGAGAGGTCAGAACAGGATGATGGAGAGAGAGAGAGAGAGAGAGAGAGAGAACAGGATGAGAGAGAGAGAGAGAGAGAGAGAGAGAGAGAGAGAGAGAGAGAGAGAGAGAGAGAGAGAGAGAACAGGATGATGGAGAGAGAGAGAGAGAGAGAGACAGAGAGAGAGAGAGAGAGGTCAGAACAGGATGATGGAGAGAGAGAGAGAGAGAGAGAGAGAGAGAGAGAGAGAGAGGTCAGAACAGGATGATGGAGAGAGAGAGAGAGAGAGAGAGAGAGAGAGGTCAGAACAGGATGATGGAGAGAGAGAGAGAGAGAGGTCAGAACAGGATGATGGAGAGAGAGAGAGAGAGAGAGACAGAGAGAGAGAGAGAGAGAGAGAGAGAGAGAGAGAGGTCAGAACAGGATGATGGAGAGAGAGAGAGAGGGAGAGAGACAGAGAGAGAGAGAGAGAGAGTCAGAACAGGATAATGGAGAGAGAGAGAGAGAGACAGAGAGAGAGGTCAGAACAGGATGATGGAGAGAGAGACAGAGAGACAGAGAGACAGAGAGACAGATTCCCTCAGATTACACAGAATAATGGGTGAAATATGAAGAATCATCATGTTCTGATCTCTCTCAATTCAGTTCAGTTCAAAGGGCTTTATTGGCATGGGAAACATGTGTTAACATTGCCAAAGCAAGTGAGGTAGATAATATACTAAAGTGAAATAAACAATCAAAATTAACAGTAAACATTACACATACAGAAGTTTCAAAACAATAAAGACATTACAAATGTCATATTATATATATATACAGTGTTTTAACAATGTACAAATGGTTAAAGGACACAAGATAAAATAAATAAGCATAAATATGGGTTGTATTTACAATGGTGTTTGGTCTTCACTGGTTGCCCTTTTCTCGTGGCAACAGGTCACAAATCTTGCTGGTGTGATGGCACACTGTGGAATTTCACCCAGTACATTTGGGAGTTTATCAAAATTGGATTTGTTTTCGAATTCTTTGTGGATCTGTGTAATCTGAGGGAAATATGCCTCTCTAATATGGTCATATATTGGGCAGGAGGTTAGGAAGTGCAGCTCAGTTTCCACCTCATTTTTGTGGGCAGTGAGCACATAGCATGTCTTCTCTTGAGAGCCATGTCTGCCTACGGCGGCCTTTCTCAATAGCAAGGCTATGCTCACTGAGTCTGTACATAGTCAAAGCTTTCCTTAAGTTTGGGTCAGTCACAGTGGTCAAGTATTCTGCCGCTGTGTACTGTTACGGGCCAAATAGCATTCTAGTGCCCGCGCCAATTCGTTGATATATATGTTGAAGAGGGTGGGGCTTAAGCTGCATCCCTGTCTCAACCCACGACCCTGTGTGAAGAAATGTGTGTTTTTTGCCGATTTTAACCGCATACTTGTTGTTTGTGTACATGGATTTTATAATGTCGTATGTTTAACCCCCAACACCACTTTCCATCAATTTGTATAGCAGACCCTCATGCCAAATTGATGTCGAAGTCTTTTTTGAAATCAGCAAAGCATGAGAAGACAGGGCCTTTGTTTTGGTTTGTTTGGTTGTCAATTTGGGTTTGTAGGGTGAATACGTGGTCTGTCGTACAGTAATTTGGTAAAAAGCCAATTTGACATTTGCTCAGTACATTGTTTTCATTGAGGAAATGTACGAGTCTGCTGTTAATGATAATGCAGAGGATTTTCCCAAGGTTATTGTTGACGCATATTCCCACGGTAGTTATTGGGGTCAAACTTGTCTCCACTTTTGTGGATTGGGGTGATCAGTCCTTGGTTCCAAATATTGGGGAAGATGCCAGAGCTAAGGATGATGTTAAAGAGTTTTAGTATAGCCAATTGGAATTTGTGGTCTGTATATTTTATCATTTAAATTTGAGGATACCATCAACACCACAGGCCTTTTAAGGTTGAAGAGTTCATATTAGTCCTGTAGTTCATTCAATGTAATTGGAGAATCCAGTGGGTTCTGGTAGTCTAATAGTTGAATCCAAGATTTGTATTTGATCATGTATATATTTTTGCTGTTTGTTCCTTCGTTACAAAAAAAGACAAGAGAAGTTAACTCTTCGTGTTTCCCAGAAGTGGCATTTTGGGGTTGGAGAGTTTTTATTTTGTCCTGTAGTTCATTCAAGGTAATTGGAGAATCCAGTGGGTTCTGGTAGTCTTTAATAGTTGATTCTAAGATTTGTATTTGATCATGTATATGTTTTTGCTCTTTGTTCTTCATTACAGGGCCAAAAAGATTGGAGAAGTGGTTGACCCATACATCTCTCATTCTCTACCTCTCATTCTCTACCTCTCTCTACCTCTCATTCTCTACCTCTCATTCTCTACCTCTCTCTCTACCTCTCTCTCCCTCTCTCTACCTCTCTCTACCTCTCTCTACCTCTCTACCTCTCTCTACCTCTCTCTCTACCTCTCTCTCTACCTCTCTCTCCCTCTCTCTCTACATCTCTCTCTCTACCTCTCTACCTCTCTACCTCTCTCTACCTCTCTCTCTACCTCTCTCCCTCTCTCTACCTCTCTCTACCTCTCTCTCTACATCTCTCTCTCTACCTCTCTCTACCTCTCTCTCTACCTCTCTCTACCTCTCTCTCTACCTCTCTCTACCTCTCTCTCTACCTCTCTCTACCTCTCTCTCTACCTCTCTACCTCTCTCTCTACCTCTACCTCTCTCTACATCTTTCTTTCTACCTCTACCTCTCTTTCTCTGTACCATGTGATCATTGCTTACATCAACAGCGGACTCCTGAGTTCTGACCAAACTGAGTGTAAAATTGTATTTTATTTGAGTTCAGTCAATGTTTAATCAACTCAATAGACAGACTATATATGGGATTTTCTTTCTAAAGTAAAAAAAAACTGAGAACAAAGCAAATGATAGTTAAAACATGTTGAATTAAATTATTAAAATTAATACATTAAAATACAGAGTCTTCATCTGTGTCTTAAACTAAGTAGACCCCAAACTATGTAAATTCTTCACAGAGGATCTTATTGTTCCAAGTTCCCCCACAGGTACCATCCCAGGTACCATCCCAGGTATCATCTCAGGTACCATCCCAGGTACCATCCCAGGTATCATCCCAGGTACCATCCCAGGTATCATCTCAGGTACCATCCCAGGTACCATCTCAGGTACCATCCCAGGTACCATCCCAGGTACCATACCAGGTATCATCTCAGGTACCATCCCAGGTACCATACCAGGTATCATCTCAGGTACCATCCCAGATACCATACCAGGTACCATCCCAGGTACCATACCAGGTACCATCCCAGGTACCATACCAGGTACCATACCAGGTACCATCCCAGGTATCATCCCAGGTACCATCCCAGGTACCATCCCAGGTACCATCCCAGGTACCATCCCAGGTACCATACCAGGTACCATACCAGGTATCATCCCAGGTACCATCCCAGGTACCATCACAGGTACCATACCAGGTACCATCCCAGGTACCATACCAGGTACCATACCAGGTACCATCTCAGGTATCATCCCAGGTACCATACCAGGTACCATCTCAGGTACCATCCCAGGTACCATCCCAGGTACCATCCCAGGTACCATACCAGGTACCATCCCAGGTACCATACCAGGTACCATACCAGGTACAATCTCAGGTATCATCCCAGGTACCATACCAGGTACCATCCCAGGTACCATACCAGGTACCATCCCAGGTATCATCTCAGGTACCATCCCAGGTACCATCCCAGGTACCATACCAGGTACCATCCCAGGTATCATCTCAGGTACCATCACAGGTACCATCCCAGGTACCATCCCAGGTACCATCCCAGGTACCATCACAGCAGTATGAATCCAATAACAGGCCACTGACGTTAGCACTTTGAATATAATGATATCAATTCAGACAGACACAGACAGTCAGTCAGATAGTCAGCCAGCCAGTCAGTCAGATAGTCCGCCAGCCAGTCAGTCAGATAGTCCGCCAGCCAGTCAGTCAGATAGTCAGTCAGCCAGATAGCCAGCCAGTCAGATAGTCAGTCAGCCAGATAGCCAGCCAGTCAGATAGTCAGTCAGCCAGATAGCCAGCCAGCCAGCCAGCCAGCCAGTCAGATAGTCAGTCAGCCAGATAGCCAGCCAGCCAGTCAGATAGTCAGTCAGCCAGGTAGCCAGCCAGCCAGCCAGTCAGATAGTCAGTCAGCCAGATAGCCAGCCAGTCAGATAGTCAGTCAGCCAGCCAGTCAGATAGTCAGTCAGCCAGCCAGTCAGATAGTCAGTCAGCCAGCCAGTCAGATAGTCAGTCAGCCAGATAGCCAGCCAGTCAGATAGTCAGTCAGCCAGCCAGTCAGATAGTCAGTCAGCCAGATAGCCAGCCAGTCAGATAGTCAGTCAGCCAACCAGTCAGCCAGTCAGTCAGCCAGATAGCCAGCCAGCCAGCCAGTCAGATAGTCAGTCAGCCAACCAGTCAGCCAGTCAGCCAGCCAGTCAGTCAGGAGGTAACTCACCCTACTGCCTGATGACGTGTCATCTGAAAGAAGAAGACAAAACAATGAGTTACACTCTGCAGTGGAGAAGGAGACAAGGAAACAAGGAAACCAGTTAGGACACATGGTCACAGAGTTCATGTGCTCATCACAACAAAGGCAGTAGAAAACCATAGGAAAAGACAGGTGTATGTATAAGGTGACCGTGTGGCAGCAGAACCTGAAAAGGTAGGCCAACTGCCACCAACTGTCAACTTAATGAAGGCAATAGAAACCATAACAACATTACCACAGGGAACATGCTGTGTGTGGAAAATGACATTATGGACAGACAACACTGTATAGAATAACAACATCATTGAAATAGGTTATAGGTTATAGGTCATTTCCTAACGTTTTAAGTAACTTGACACATTTACGATGTTCCCAAAAATGGACTAAATCGCATTTAAATTGCATTTACATTTAATTAGAATCCAATAGTATGAAAATGTTTACAAACTAAAGACCTGCGTGCCAAAATATATTCTCTTTGTAACATGTTAAGATAATGAAGAGGAGGCTGTATTGTGTCTGATGAAGAGGAGGCTGTATTGTGTCTGATGAAGAGGAGGCTGTATTGTGTCTGATGAAGAGGAGGCTGTAGTGTGTCTGATGAAGAGGAGGCTGTAGTGTGTCTGATGTAGAGGAGGCTGTAGTGTGTCTGATGAAGAGGAGGCTGTATTGTGTCTGATGAAGAGGAGGCTGTAGTGTGTCTGATGAAGAGGAGGCTGTATTGTGTCTGATGAAGAGGAGGCTGTAGTGTGTCTGATGAAGAGGAGGCTGTAGTGTGTCTGATGAAGAGGAGGCTGTATTGTGTCTGATGAAGAGGAGGCTGTATTGTGTCTGATGAAGAGGAGGCTGTAGTGTGTCTGATGAAGAGGAGGCTGTAGTGTGTCTGATGAAGAGGAGGCTGTAGTGTGTCTGATGAAGAGGAGGCTGTAGTGTGTCTGATGAAGAGGAGGCTGTAGTGTGTCTGATGAAGAGGAGGCTGTATTGTGTCTGATGAAGAGGAGGCTGTAGTGTGTCTGATGAAGAGGAGGCAGTGTGTCTGATGAAGAGGAGGCAGTGTGTCTGATGAAGAGGAGGCAGTGTGTCTGATGAAGAGGAGGCAGTAGTGTGTCTGATGAAGAGGAGGCTGTAGTGTGTCTGATGAAGAGGAGGCTGTAGTGTGTCTGATGAAGAGGAGGCTGTATTGTCTCTGATGAAGAGGAGGCTGTAGTGTGTCTGATGAAGAGGAGGCTGTATTGTGTCTGATGAAGAGGAGGCTGTAGTGTGTCTGATGAAGAGGAGGCAGTGTGTCTGATGAAGAGGAGGCTGTAGTGTGTATGATGAAGAGGAGGCTGTAGTGTGTCTGGTGAAGAGGAGGAGGCAGTGTGTCTGATGAAGAGGAGGCTGTAGTGTGTCTGATGAAGAGGAGGTTGTAGTGTCTGATGAAGAGGAGGCTGTAGTGTGTCTGATGAAGAGGAGGCAGTGTGTCTGATGAAGAGGAGGTTGTAGTGTGTCTGATGAAGAGGAGGCTGTAGTGTGTCTGATGAAGAGGAGGTTGTAGTGTGTCTGATGAAGAGGAGGCTGTAGTGTGTCTGATGAAGAGGAGGCAGTGTGTCTGATGAAGAGGAGGTTGTAGTGCCTGATGAAGAGGAGGCTGTAGTGTGTCTGATGAAGAGGAGGTTGTAGTGCCTGATGAAGAGGAGGAGGCAGTGTGTCTGATGAAGAGGAGGCTGTAGTGTGTCTGATGAAGAGGAGGCTGTAGTGTGTCTGATGAAGAGGAGGTTGTAGTGCCTGATGAAGAGGAGGAGGCTGTGTGTGTTGTTTTTAAACATTCCAAACCCCACCAAGGGAGATATTTTAGACTGAACCCCAGCAGTTACGTCGTCACAAAGGCATGAAGCGTTAGGCTCAAACCCAACAGCAGACCATGACTGTTTACCACACACACACACACACACACACACACACACACACACACACACACACACACACACACACACACACACACACACACACACACACACACACACACACACACACACACACACACACACACACACACGCACACGCTCACTGAAGCCAGTGAAGATGCTATCCTCTATAAACATTAGGGATGTGCATCTCTCCTTTCATGAAAGATTGGATATGGATGCCGGTACATGGGCTCTGATCATATATAGGAATCATACGCTTCAGTTTGAAATGACTCGGTGCGATTCGACTTGATTAGGAGAACGAATCGATGCATGAACATATTCATTTTTCATTCTGAATGACAATCTGCTGGAACTCAGGAACTGGGCCTCTCCGAGTTGAATCTGTTTGAGATTACTTCTATAAACTGAGTGGCCATCTGTTAATGTGTGTGTGTGTCTGTGTCAACGTCAAATGGTGTGTGTAGGCACCTGTGCTGAGCCACTGGGCAGACTGAGATCCTACCACCTGTGCTGAGCCACTGGGCAGACTGAGATCCTACCACCTGAGCTGAGCCACTGGGCAGACTGAGATCCTACCACCTGAGCTGAGCCACTGGGCAGACTGAGATCCTACCACCTGAGCTGAGCCACTGGGCAGACTGAGATCCTACCACCTGAGCTGAGCCACTGGGCAGACTGAGATCCTACCACCTGAGCTGAGCCACTGGGCAGACTGAGATCCTACCACCTGAGCTGAGCCACTGGGCAGACTGAGATCCTACCACCAAGTCACCACTTGGAATGATGATCCTACCACCTGCCTCCCAGTCTAGAGCCTACCACCTGAGGTCAGTCCACTGGGCAGACTTACCATGTCACTGACTTGCCTGCCTCTCAGTCTACTTTCATTAGGTCAGTCCACCTCTAGACTTACCATGTCCTACTGCCTGCCTCCCAGTCTACTTTCATTAGGTCAGTCCACCTCTAGACTTACCATGTCCTACTGCCTGCCTCCCAGTCTACTTTCATTAGGTCAGTCCACCTCTAGACTTACCATGTCCTACTGCCTGCCTCCCAGTCTACTTTCATTAGGTCAGTCCACCTCTAGACTTACCATGTCCTACTGCCTGCCTCCCAGTCTACTTTCATTAGATCAGTCCACCTCTAGACTTACCATGTCCTGCTGCCTGCCTCTCAGACTCCCACTTCAATCTGCCCTGCTAACTGTCACACACCTTCCAATTCAGGTCAGTACACTTCACTAACCCAGCCCGGCTCAGCACAGACCATCTATACCTACACACACAGAGACACACACACGCACACACAATGGCACAGATACGCACACACAAACCCTCATATTTAACTCAAGTACTTCTAGTAAGTTGAACTCAAAGTTAAAGATAAGTTATTATTACTTTTAAAATGCTTGTGGTACTGACTCAGAACTAAATAAGAAATCCCATCAACTCTATTTCGAAGTTATGATAACAAATTCATTTTTTTCCCAGCATCCTCTACTGCGGGTTTTTTTATTTTATTGTTGTTTTACATGTACATTGATTGATGTATTTAATAATCTTATACTTCACAAAGATAAATAACATCCAATCATTTAGTTCGATTTGTTTGTCATTTTTTGCAACACACACTGTGATTCACAATCCAGGCAGCCAGTCTGTTTCTCTGTGGCTCCCAGCTATAAACAGAGACAGAAAGAGAGAGAGGGACATGATTTGGTTCTACTATCACCGACCAAAGGTCTTCAACACCACCTTAACAGTGTAATATTGGGCCCTGGCAGTAAATTTAAAAAAACCACCTAAAATCTTGATTTTCCAGAAGAAAAAAAAATAAATAAATATAAATTCACCTTTTGGTCTGACCATATCTGCAAATACCATACCATGTCTGGGAGACTTTAATATGGCAGTGAACGCACTCAAAGATGATTCAATATCCCAATTAGAACATCCCAATTAGAACATCCCAATTATTACATCCACATTAGAACATCCCAATTAGAACATCCCAATTATTACATCCACATTAGAACATCCCAATTAGAACATCACAATTATTACATCCACATTAGAACATCCCAATTAGAACATCACAATTATTACATCACAATTATTACATCCACATTAGAACATCCCAATTAGAACATCCCAATTAGAACATTCAAATTATTACATCCACATTAGAACATCCCGATTAGAACATTCAAATTATTACATCCACATTAGAACATCCCAATTAGAACATCACAATTATTACATCCACATTAGAACATCCCAATTAGAACATCACAATTATTACATCCACATTAGAACATCCCAATTAGAACATCACAATTATTACATCCACATTAGAACATCCCAATTAGAACATCACAATTATTACATCCACATTAGAACATCCACATTAGAACATCCCAATTAGAACATTCAAATTATTACATCCACATTAGAACATCCCAATTAGAACATCACAATTATTACATCCACATTAGAACATCCCAATTAGAACATCACAATTATTACATCCACATTAGAACATCCCAATTAGAACATCACAATTATTACATCCACATTAGAACATCACAATTATTACATCCACATTAGAACATCCCAATTAGAACATCCCAATTAGAACATTCCAATTATTACATCCACATTAGAACATCCCAATTAGAACATCACAATTATTACATCCACATTAGAACATCCCAATTAGAACATCACAATTATTACATCCACATTAGAACATCCCAATTAGAACATCCCAATTAGAACATTCAAATTATTACATCCACATTAGAACATCCCAATTAGAACATTCAAATTATTACATCCACATTAGAACATCTCAATTAGAACATTCAAGTTATTACATCCACATTAGAACATCCCAATTAGAACATTCAAATTATTACATCCACATTAGAACATCCCAATTAGAACATTCAAATTATTACATCCACATTAGAACATCCCAATTAGAACATCCCAATTAGAACATAGGGGCGGCAGGGTAGCCTAGTGGTTAGAGCGTTGTACTAGTAACCAGAAGGTTGCAAGTTCAAATTCCCGAGCTGACAAGGTACAAATCTGTCGTTCTGCCCCGGAACAGGCAGTTAACCCACTGTTCTTTGAAAATAAACATTTGTTCTCAACTGACTTGCCTAGTTAAATAAAGGTTAAAAAAAAAGTTTTTTAAGAACATCCCAATTACTACATCTACATTAGAACATCCCAATTAGAATGTCAACTAAAATATTTCACAGCATAATCCTACCAATGGCTCTTTACAGAAGTGAGTTTTAGGGGCCAGTCAATAAACTGGAGTTTAAAATGTGGGACAAACATCCAATTGAAGTCTGACATGCAGAATTACATTAACTAAGTACACCAACTAATGCATTTAGGGCAGAATTACACCAACTAATGCATTTAGGGCAGAATTAGGCTGCTTTCCAGTAGTAATGACAATACAAAAAAACATAATTAAAATTTTGGCTTCACCTAAATTCAAGTCCAAATTTAAGTCTCAGATTTAAAGCACTTCAACCCAAAGAGCTGAGCCCAGAAACGAGCCCTCTCAGTCAGCTGTTGTTGGACCTCACCAACCAAGCTGACACCAGCACTGCTTCTAAAGAAAGAATTCCAATAAACAAAAAATCATGAACCAATCAAAGGATTCCTATTTACAACATTGGAAAAACAAAACAAAATCTCAAATCAGACTAAATTACTATGTGACCCTAAACAGAGAATATGAATTGGCTGATTATCTCTACTCTGTCAGAGATACGAAGCAGAGACAGATCCTTATCAAGTACAGGCTGAGTGACCACCGATTGGCAATAGAAACCGGCAGACATAAAAAGACATGGCTACCCAAAGAGGAGCGTGTATGTGGTCACTGCACGACAGGGGAGGTAGAGACAGAGATGCACTTTCTCCTCTAGTGTGAGAAATATTCCTCACTAAGAGATACATTATTCACATCAATTACTACATTCATTCAAAATGCTCTTATTGAACCCAGAGGAAAAACTAAAAACACTCATGGGCTCCTCTTGCACCCAAATATGTATTTAACTGCCATAGCCTGAGAGACAATGAATAATAAAATATGCATAGCAAGCAGTAACTTAGTTATTATTGGTATTACTATTATTGTTATTGTGAGAATGATTCCAAATAGTAGTGGTACGGGTAATAGGGGTGAAGGTAACGGTGTAGTTTAATGATGGTGGTGATAGTGGTGGTATTGCAGTACGGGGTAGTAGGATGGTGATAGTGGTGGTATTGTAAGTAGGGGTGAAGGTAACGGTGTAGTTTAATGATGGTGGTGATAGTGGTGGTATTGCAGTACGGGTAGTAGGGGTGAAGGTAACTAGTTTAATGATGGTGGTGATGAAGGGGTAGTAGGGGTGAAGGTAACGGTGTAGTTTAATGATGGTGGTGATAGTGGTGGTATTGCAGTACGGGTAGTAGGGGTGAAGGTAACGGTGTAGTTTAATGATGGTGGTGATAGTGGTGGTATTGCAGTACGGGTAGTAGGGGTGAAGGTAACGGTGTAGTTTAATGATGGTGGTGATAGTGGTGGTATTGCAGTAGTAGGGGTGAAGGTAACGGGTAGTTTAATGATGGTGGTGATAGTGGTGGTATTGCACGGTAGTAGTTTAATGATGGTGGTGATAGTGGTGGTATTGCAGTACGGGTAGTAGGGGTGAAGGTAACGGTGTAGTTTAATGATGGTGGTGATAGTGGTGGTATTGCAGTACTGTAGGGGTGAAGGTAACAGTTTAATGATGGTGGTGATAGTGGTGGTATTGCAGTACGGTAGTTGAAGGTAGTACTTGTGTAATGGTTTAATGATGGTGGTGATAGTGGTGGTATTGAGTACAGTAGGGGTGAAGGTAACAGATTGGTGAGATGTTCATTTTGATGGTGGTGATTTAGTAGGTAGAGGGGTGATATTAGTTTAATGATGGTGGTGATAGTGGTGGTATTGCATGATACTAGTGGTTTAATGATGGTGGTGATAGTGGTGGTATTGCAGATAGTTTAGATGGTGGTGATAGTGGTGGTATTGCATTAGGAGGTATATGATACTAGTGGGGATAGTAGAGATATTAGTTTAATGATGGTGGTGATAAATGATACTAGTTTAATGATGGTGGTGATTGTATTGAGATAGTAGGGGTGAAGAGGTAGTTTAATGATGGTGGTGATAGTGGTGGTATTGCTAGTGTAGGGATGGTAATGATGGTGGTGATAGTGGTGGTATTGCAGGGGTAGAAATGAGTTTAATGATGGTGGTGATAGTGGTGGTATTGCTAGTAGGGGATGGTAGTTTAATGATGGTGGTGATAGTGGTGGTATTGCAGTACGGGTATAAATGATTAATGATGGTGGTGATAGTGGTATTGCATGGTAGTAGAGATATTTAATGATGGTGGTGATAAATGAGTAGGGGTGAAGGTAACTAGTTTAATGATGGTAATGGTGGTATTGAGATATTAGAAGGTAGTAATGGTGGTGATAGTGGTGGTATTGCTACTAGTGAAGTAATGGTAGTTTAATGATGGTGGTGATAGTGGTGGTATTGCAGGTAGTAGGGGTAAAACGGTGAGTTTAATGATGGTGGTGATAGTGGTGGTATTGCTAGTGTAGGGGTAATGGTAGTTTAATGATGATATTAGAGGTATAAATGATAATGATGGTGGTGATAGTGGTGGTATTGCTAGTGGTAATGTTTAATGATGGTGGTGAGTGGTGGTATTGAGATATTAGAGTTTAATGATGGTGGTGATAAATGTATAAGGTAACTAGTTTAATGGGTAATGGTAGAGATATTAGAGGTAGTTTAATGGTGGTGATAGTGGTGGTATTGCTACTAGTGGTAATGGTAGTTTAGATGATATTAGAGGTATAAATGATATGGTGGTGATAGTGGTGGTATTGCTAGTGGGGGTAAAGGTAACGGTGTAGTTTAATGATGGTGGTGATAGTGGTGGTATTGGTAGTAGAGATATTAGAGGTAAAATGCTAGTGGTAATGGTAGTTTAGAGATATTAGAGGTATAAATGATACTAGTGGTAATGGTAGTTTAATGATGGTGGTGATAGTGGTGGTAGAGGTAGTAATGATACTAGTGGTGATGATAGTAGAGATATTAGAAGTATAAATGATATTAGTGGTGGTATTGCTAGTGGTGATGGTAGAGATATTAGAGGTATAAATGATACTAGTGGTAATGGTAGTATTAGAGGTATATGATACTAGTGGGGATTGTAGAGATATTAAATGATACTAGTGGGGATAGAGATATTAGAGGTATAAATGATACTAGTGGGGATTGTAGAGATATTAGAATGATACTAGTGGTGATATTAGGGTAGAAATGATACTAGTGGGGATGGTAGGATATTAGAGGTAAATGATACTAGTGGTGAGAGATGAGTAGAAATGATACTAGTGGTAATGAGTAGAGATATTAGAGGTAAATGATACTAGTGGTGATGGTAGAGATATTAGAGGTATAAATGATAAATGATATTAGAGGTAGTAATGATACTAGTGGTGATGGTAGAGAGATATTAGAGGTATAAATGATAAATGATACTAGTGGGGATGGTAATGGTAGAGATATTAGAGGTATAAATGATACTAGTGGTAATGGTAGATACTAGTGGGGATGGTAGAGATATTAGAGAGTATAAATGATACTAGTGGTAATGGTAGTAGAGATATTAGATATAGTATGGTAGAGATATAGAATAAATGATACTAGTGGTAATGGTAGAGATATTAGAGGTAGAATGATACTAGAGGTAGAGATAAATGAATGATACTAGTGGTAATGGTAGAGATATTAGAGGTAGTAATGATACTAGTGGTGATGGTAGAGATATTAGAGGTAGATACTAGTGGTAATGGTATATAATAGATACTAGTGGTAATGGTAGAGATATTAGTATAAATGATACTAGTGGTAATGGTAGAGATATTAGAGGTATAAATGATACTAGTGGTATGGTAGAGATATTAGAGGTATAAATGATACTAGTGGTGATGGTAGAGATATTAGAGGTATAAATGATACTAGTGGTAGGTAGATATTAGAGGTAGTAATAAATGATACTAGTGGGGATGGTAGAGATATTAGTGGTAATGGTATAAATATTAGATACTAGTGGGGATGGTAGAGATATTAGAGGTATAAATGATACTAGTGGTGATGGTAGAGATATTAGAGGTAGTAATGATACTAGTGGTAATGGTAGAGATATTAGAGGTAGTAATGATACTAGTGGGGATGGTAGAGATATTAGAGGTAGTAATGATACTAGTGGTAATGGTAGAGATATTAGAGGTAGAAATGATACTAGTGGGGATGGTAGAGATATTAGAGGTAGAAATTATACTAGTGGTGATATTATTTTTCTTCATTATTTTATTACAATGTGTATTGTATACATTGCTGCTTTAGTAATATTGACTATTTGTCCCTAAACAGAGAGTACACGGCGGCAGAATACCTGACCACTGTGACTGACCCAAATTTAAGGAAAGCTTTGACTATGTACAGACTCAGTGAGCATAGCCTTGCTATTGAGAAAGGCCACCGTAGGCAGACTTGGCTCTCAAGAGAAGACAGGCTATGTGCTCACTGCCCACAAAATGAGGTGGAAAGCTGCACTACCTAACCTCCTGCCAAATGTATGACCATATTTGAGACACATATTTCCCTCAGATTATACAGATCCACAAAGAATTTTAAAACAAATCCAATTTTGATAAACTCCCATATCTACTGGGTGAAATACCCCAGTGTGCATCACAGCAGCAAGATTTGTGACCTGTTGCCACAAGAAAAGGGCAACCAGTGAAGAACAAACACCAATGTAAATACAACTCATATTTATGCTAATTTATTTTCCCTTTTGTACTTCAACTATTTGGACATAACATGACATTTTAAATGTCTTTTTTCTTAATGTACATTTTTATTGTTTATTTCACTTTTGTTTATTATCTACTTCTTTGGCAATGTTAACATGTTTCCAATGCCATTAAGCCCTTCAATTAAAATTGAAATTGAGAGACAGAGAGAGAGAAAAGGAGACAGAGAAGAAAAGAGACAGAGGCAAAGTGAGAGAGCGCAAGAGAGACAGAAAGAGATTGATTGAGAGAGAGAGAGAGAGAGAGAGAGAGAGAGAGAGAGAGAGAGAGAGAGAGAGAGAGAGACAGAGAGAGAGAGAGAGAGAGAGAGAGAGAGAGAGAGAGAGAGAGAGAGACAGAGAGACAGAGACAGAGAGAGAGAGAGAGAGAGAGAGAGAGAGAGAGAGAGAGAGAGAGAGAGAGAGAGACAGAAAGAGAGAGAGAGAGAGAGAGAGAGAGAGAGAGAGAGAGAGAGAGAGAGAGAGATGAACAGAGATAGGGAGAGTGACAGAGAGATGGTGTACTTCGTCATCAGACTAGCAAACATAACAGCCCTGGCCCTGCACCCTCTGACCAACTCCCCTCCAGGACAGAACACCTTCTACCTGACTACACTTCCCAGAATGCACCATAATAAGGAAGAAGACATAATGACCTGCTTGTTTATCTGGGGAGTGTGTGTGTGTGTGTGTGTACTGGTCTGGATTACAGACTTGCTAACGTCAACAACAGAGAAAGGCTTCCTCTCAATGAGAACAGCTGGAGCTGATCAAACCCCTCTCAATGATGAACAGCTGGAGCTGATCAAACCCCTCTCAATGGAGAACAGCTGGAGCTGATCAAACCCCTCTCAATGATGAACAGCTGGAGCTGATCAAACCCGTCTCAATGGAGAACAAACCCGCTGGAGAACTGATCAAACCCCTCTCATGAACAGCTGGATGAACAGCTGGAGCTGATCAAACCCCTCAATCAATGATGAACAGCTGATGAGCTGATCAAACCCCGTCTCAATGGAGAACAGCTGGCTGAGCTGATCAAAACCCGTCTCAATGGAACAGCTGGCTGATTAAACCTGCTGATCAAACCCGTCTCAATGGAGAACAGCTGGAGCTGATCAAACCCGTCTCAATGGAGAACAGCTGGAGCTGATCAAACCCATCTCAATGATGAACAGCTGGAGCTGATTAAACCCGTCTCAATGATTAACAGCTGGAGCTGATTAAACCCGTCTCAATGGAGAACAACTGGAGCTGATCAAACCCCTCTCAATGATGAACAGCTGGAGCTGATCAAACCCGTCTCAATGGAGAACAGCTGGAGCTGATTAAACTCGTCTCAATGGAGATCTGCCCGAGGGGGTTATTCAACTGGCCCCTCTGTTGCGACGTCCCCTGAATGCCCATCTGCTAGCCTGCTAGCCGCGGCCCGCTAGCTGTCTAGAGCATATCGGCGGTTAGCTGAATAGGTCCATCGGACAATTTCTTGGTCCACTATACCTATTTTTGCCAATTGGGCTCGTCCCCTTTACCACACGGAACCCTACTAATCCATAACGACTGGTTTACCGACGTAAATGCACGAGGAGGCTATAAACAGACTTCCTCCGTCACGACGTCCCTCTGAGGCCCGTCTGCTAGCTTGCTTTCCTAGCTGTCTGAATCGCTGTGTCTCCAGCCAGCTTAACTACTCACTGGACCCCTATGATCACTCGGCTACGCATGCCTCTCTCTAATGTCAATATGCCTTGTCCATTGCTGTTCTGGTTAGTGATTATTGTCTTATATCATTGTAGAGCCTCTAGCCCTGCTCACTATACCTTATCCAACCCTTTAGTTCCACCTCCCAAACATACGATGACATCACCTCGTTTAAATGATGTTTCTAGAGACAATATCTCTCTCATCATCCCTCAATGCCTAGGTTTACCTCCACTGTATCCACAGTCCTCTTCTGTACTCCCTGTTCACCCACGACTGCGTGGCTTTGCACGACACCACCAAGCTTGCTGACGACACCACGGTTACAGGCCTGATGACCAACAACGACGAGTCAGCCTATAGGGAGGAGGTAAGTGAACTGGCAAATGTGGTGTCGTGACACCAACAACTCCCTCAACGTCAGCAAAAGAAACAAGTTGATTGTTGACTTCAGGAATCAGAGGAGGGAACATACCACGATCCACGTGAACGGTACTGCAGTAGAGAGAGTCAGCAGTATTAAGTTCCTTGGCATCCACATCACAGAGGACTTGACACGGACCAACACCACCACTCTGGTCAAGATGGCGCAACAGCGTCTCTACTTTCTAAGGCGGCAGAACACATTTGCCATGCCGCCCCAGGTCCTCTCCAAATACTACCGCTACGCCGTCGAGAGCATCCTGACCGGTTGCTTCATGGCCTGGTACGGGAATTGCTTCGTCCAGGCCCTCCAGCGGGTGGTGAACATCATCACTGGGACCTTGCTTCCACCCATCCAGGACTAGTTGAAATGGTGCCAGAGGAAAGCCTGTAGCATCATCGAGAACCCCACACAGCCCAGCCGCGAGCTGATCTCTTCCTTACAGTCGGGCAGATGGTATCGGAGCATGAGGTCTGATACCAACAGGTTCAGAGACAGTTTCTATCTACAAACCATCAGACTGTATCAGAGCATGAGGTCTGATACCAACAGGCTCAGAGACAGTTTCTATCTACAAACCATCAGACTGTATCAGAGCATGAGGTCTGATACCAACAGGCTCAGGGACAGTTTCTATCTACAAACCATCAGACTGTATCAGAGCATGAGGTCTGATACCAACAGGCCCAGAGACAGTTTCTATCTACAAACCATCAGACTGTATCAGAGCATGAGGTCTGATACCAACAGGCCCAGAGACAGTTTCTATCTACAAACCATCAGACTGTATCAGAGCATGAGGTCTGATACCAACAGGCCCAGAGACAGTTTCTACCCACAAACCATCAGGCTGGCTGAACACTTCAACTGGACGGACCACCTGCTGTGATTCTCCGCACAGTAACACACATCACAACCACTGACTCTTTTTATACTGCTCAGATTTATACACTGCCACCCCCCCCCCCCCCTTAAAGGTTAAATTATAAATAAATACCCAAAACACGTATTGGACTATAAAATGTGTCTTCTTTTATTATCCTGATGCTAAAATGTTTATTATATTCTACTGAGAGATTTACTTTATCTTCATATTGTCTTCTTTTATTATTTCTTATTGTTGTTGTATTGTCCAGAAGGAACCTGCAAGGGATAAGCATTTGATTGGATGCTGGCCCATGTACACTGAGTGTACAAAACATTAGGAACACCTTCCTAATATGGAGTTGCACCCCTCTGAATGGCCTTTTGCCCTCAGAACAGACTCAATTTGTCAGGATTTATTATTAGAATTGGACTCTACAAGGTGTTGAACAGCAGTTCCACAGGGATGCTGGTCCATGTTGACTCTACAAGGTGTTGAAAACGTTCCACAGGGATGCTGGTCCATGTTGACTCTACAAGGTGTTGAAAAGAAAAAAAGGCGTTCCACAGGGATGCTGGTCCATGTTGACTCTACAAGGTGTTGAAAGCGTTCCACAGGGATGCTGGTCCATGTTGACTCTACAAGGTGTTGAAAGCGTTCCACAGGGATGCTGGCCCATGTTGACTCTACAAGGTGTTGAAAGCGTTCCACAGGGATGCTGGCCCATGTTGACTCCAATGCTTCTCACAGTTGTGTCAAGTTGGCTGGATATCCTTTGGATGGTGGACCATTCTTGATACACACAGTAAACTGTTGAGCGTGGAAAACCCGGTAGCGTTGCAGTTCTTGACACAAACCTGTGCGCCTGGCACCTACTACCATACCCCCGTTCAAAGGTACTTAAATATTTTGTCTTGTCCATTCACCCTCTGAATGGCACACATACACAATCCATGTCTCAAGACTTAAAAATCATTCTTTAACCGGTCTCCTCCCCTTCATCTACACCAATTGAAGTGGATTTATGAGGGATAAGGGATCATAGCTTTCACAGGGATTCACCTGGTCAGTCTATGTCATGGAAAGAGCTGGTGTTCTTAATGTTTTGTACACTCAGTGTATACCATGCTTATCCTGTACACACAACTAATAAAACGTTAAACTGCTAAATGACTGAATGAAGAACACAAAGTGTTGTTTTTGATTAGATTTTTGCAAGATGTGCTGGTGCTAAATATCTCTAACTAAAAGCATAGTTTTTGGGACAAATCACTCGCTTAACACTAAACCTCATCTGGATCTATTATTGAATAATGTGCCTATTGAGCAAGTTGAGGAGACTAAACTGCTGAGTCTAACCCTAGTTAGCAAGCTATCATGGTCAAAAGATATGGACTTAATGGTTGCTAAAATGGGAAGAGGTCTGTCCATGATAGGGCGTTGCTCTGCCTTCTTGACATCTCAGTCGACCAGACAGGTCCTACAGGCCCTAGTTTTGTCGCACCTGGACTACTGCCCAGCTTGGTGGTCATCTGTGGCAAAGAACGAGTGCCAGTAACATGCATGTCAGTCTCTCCTGGCTCAAAGTTGACTGCATCACTATTGGTCTTTGTGTGAGGTGTTGAAGGTACCGAACTGTCTGTTCAAGCAGTTGGCACACACAACAGAAAACATGCAACCAGTCCCCAGGTCCAGAACAGAGGCTGGGAAACGCACAGTATTAAATAGAGGCATGTCTACAGGGAACTCTCTGCCACCCCAAGTAAACTCAAGCTAGCAATTAAACCAGTTTTTAAAAAACAGAGAAAAGAACACAGCACAAAGGGGACTGTGACGAGACACAGACATTTTTATAGTGTATTGTAATTTGCACTGTACTGTGTATTAGACCTAGATGTTGTGTGCATGTCCTGATATGTAGGTGTCGTGACTTGACTTTTAACATTAATCTGAACACTGTTATATATCTAATCAACTGTGTTGTTACCCGATCAAATGAATCATGTAACAATTAACTCATTAGGATTTGGGGCACCACGGGAGCAGTTATTTAAAGAGTTACCATCTCCCGAATTAAACTCTAAAGGTCTTTACCTATCACATCTATAAACAGTCAACTTATTAATCATAACCTTGTATTATATCATCATTCTGAACAGTCGTAACCTCTTTGCATCTTCAAAAACCCGAGCCTTACTCGGTAAGATTCAGTACTACGCAAATTGATTTAATTATTTATTTACTAGCTAATTTAATGGTAACACAAGACTACCTGACATGATGACTCCTTGCTGTCCCCATTCCACCTGACTGTGCTGCTGCTCCAGTTTCAACTGTTCTGCCTTATTATTATTCAACCATGCTGGTCATTTATGAACATTTGAACATCTTGGCCATGTTCTGTTATAATCTCCACCCGGCACAGCCAGAAGAGGACTGGACACCCCACATAGCCTGGTTCCTCTCTAGGTTTCTTCCTAGGTTTTGGCCTTTCTAGGGAGTTTTTCCTAACCACCGTGCTTCTACACCTGCATTGCTTGCTGTTTGGGGTTTTAGGCTGGGTTTCTGTACAGCACTTTGAGATATCAGCTGATGTACAAGGGCTATATAAATAAATTTGATTTGATTTGAAGATATAATAATACTCTTTGACCGGCTGATTGGCTGACTGGCTGATTGGCTGATTGGCTGACTGGCTGATTGGCTGACTGGCTGATTGGCTGACTGGCTGTTTGGCTGATTGGCTGACTGGCTGACTGACTGGCTGATTGGCTGACTGGCTGATTGGCTGACTGGCTGTTTGGCTGACTGCCTGGCTGATTGGCTGACTGGCTGTTTGGCTGACTGGCTGATTGGCTGACTGGCTGATTGGCTGTTTGGCTGATTGGCTGATTGGCTGACTGGCTGTTTGGCTGACTGCCTGGCTGACTGGCTGACTGGCTGATTGGCTGACTGCCTGGCTGACTGGCTGACTGGCTGATTGGCTGACTGGCTGATTGGCTGACTGGCTGTTTGGCTGACTGCCTGGCTGATTGGCTGACTGGCTGTTTGGCTGACTGGCTCCAGTCTGTAACCCTCATGTAGAAAAAAAAACATTGCCAAACCTCACCTCTACCAGCTCTCCTAAACATAACCCAACTCCCAGCCACACCCTCGGCCAGCCCCCTCCACACACACTGACACACAGAAACACCCTGCCCCCCTTTCGGGACGGCGCTGGTCCCAGGAGGCGTCAGTAGGAGAGATGGGGGCCAGTCAGGCCTGTGGGCCATTGATGGATGTGCTAGGTCTGTGAGCTTAGAATAGGAAAGGTTTTTTGTTACCCGCAGACCTGCTACTGTTCTTATAAAGGGTTTATAGGTCATTCATAAAGTCTTCATAAGCACTGCATAGGCACTACATAGGCACTACATAGAGGTTGTTACCTGCAGACCTGCTACTGTTCTTATAAAGGGTTTATAGGTCATTCATAAAGTCTTCATAAGCACTGCATAGAGGTTGTTACCTGCAGACCTGCTACTGTTCTTATAAAGGGTTTATAGGTCATTCATAAAGTCTTCATAAGCACTGCATAGAGGTTGTTACCTGCAGACCTGCTACTGTTCTTATAAAGGGTTTATAGGTCATTCATAAAGTCTTCATAAGCACTGCATAGAGGTTGTTACCTGCAGACCTGCTACTGTTCTTATAAAGGGTTTATAGGTCATTCATAAAGTCTTCATAAGCACTGCATAGGGGTTGTTACCTGCAGACCTGCTACTGTTCTTATAAAGGGTTTATAGGTCATTCATAACGCACTTCATAAGCATCGCATAAACGCTTCACAAATCACTTATAAACAACCGTGGCTAGCTGATGCTCCATGGTGAGTGGTGTTTACCTGGCCTACTGCTACTGTTCGTATAAAGGCTTTATAGGTCATTCATAAAGTCTTCATAAGCACTGCATAGGCACTACATAGGCACTACATAGAGGTTGTTACATGCAGTCCTGCTACTACTGCTCTTATAAAGGCTTTATAGGTCATTCATAAAGCCTTCATAAGCACTGCATAGGCACTACATAGAGGTTGTTACATTCAGTCCTGCTACTACTGCTCTTATAAAAGCTTTATAGCGTAAAACTTAAAATAGCTCAAGCCTTTATTTGATGAGATCAATGAACACAACAGGCACTGAACAGAGGAGACAGGCTTATGTTTGAGTCAGGCATCCATTTCCTTAATGTACACAGCGTTTTGCTAATTTTGAATAGGTTATTGTTTAATTTCGGGCATTCCCTTCCAGCATTTTAAAACCAATAACTTAATTTCCTGCACTAACGTGTTATCATCTACAGACAGTAACCGCGTTTCCATCCAACCATTTCATGCGGACGAAATGACCTGACGAAATGACCTGACAAAATGACCTGATGAAAAGTCACATCACTGAGCTGACGGAAATACGAAACACCGGTACAATTTTATAAATGCAGATAGAAAATGTGTTCGTTCGACATGGTGGGATCTTTTCGCGTATGTAAAATGAATTATGCGAGAAATATCGGTGGAAACTTGGGAGTCACCCGATGATACAGTTCGGGAAAGCATGCAGTTTATTAGGCTACAGATGAATTAAGTTCTGATGAACTTCACAGGGTGGTGAAAGTGCACTGTGATGAGCTTTTCTCCTTTTCCAATAAATACCAAGGGTCTTATTCTGATGACATGATGATCGATTCTTGGCTTCCATTTGATATAATCTCGCTCTTATCCATAATAATGTCATTATGCAGTGGACTAGCCTACCTACACTGTATCTGCAAATTGTTAGCTAGAGCAGTCGTGCCAAAACCACAGTGGGTACATTTGCTATATAACACAACAGTTTTAGTGACAAAACCATAAGTAAAGTTTAAAATGCGATAGAAACCAATGTAATTTTTTAAATTTTAAACGCAAACCCAATTTAACCACAAAAGTTATTTTTAAGTGCACTGTCATCACGCACTGTCATCATGCACTGTCATCACGCACCGTCTTCACGCACCGTCTTCACACACCGTCTTCACGCACCGTCATCACGCACTGTCATCACGCACTGTCATCACGCACTGTCATCACACACTGTCATCACACACAATCTGTAAACGTCAGTTTGATGGAAACACGTCTCTGGTGGGAAAATGTGCATATTGTTTTATGCAGGTTTTAGAATATTTGCATGAAAATCTGTCGCAAATTGGATGGAAACCTAGATAATGTCACGTTTATTTTGACATAGTATGTCTATATTTTGAAGGAGAAAAAAAACTTGACAAATTATTCTCCTCTTTCACTGTGCATTTTTTGGCAGATCTTACTTATGCCACTAGTGTAACGGCGTTCGTCTGTTGTAAGAAGAGAGTCGGACCGAAATGCAGCGTGTAGGTTACTCATGACTTAAATGAAAGATATGACGGTACATGAAATAACTGAAATACGAAAACAACAAACGAAACGTGAAACTAATTACAGCCTATCTGGTGACTACAACACAGAGACAGGTACAAACACCCACGAAATACAAAGCGAAACTGAGGCTGCCTAAATACGGTTCCCAATCGGAGACAACGATAAGCACCTGACTCTAATTGAGAATCGCCTCAGGCAGCCAAGCCTAACTAGACACACCCCTAATCATACACAATCCCAATGCTAATAAAACCCCAATACGAACCCAACACATAAACCCATGTCACACCCTGGCCTGACCAAAATATATAACGAAAAACACAAATTACAATGACCAAGGCGTGACAGAACCCCCCCCCTAAGGTGCGGACTCCCGGACGCACCTCAAGAGCATAGGGAGGGTCCGGGTGGGCGTCTGTCCATGGTGGCGGTTCTGGCTCGGGACGTGGACCCCACTCCATTAATGTCCTATTTCCTCCCCTTCGCGTCCTGGGATAATCTACCTTCTCCGCCGACCATGGCCTAATAGTCCTCACCCAGATCCCCACATAACTGAGGAGCAGCTTGTGACAGAAGAGCAGCTCGTGACAGAGGGGCAGCTCGGGACAGAGGGGCAGCTCGGGACAGAGGGGCAGCTCGGGACAGAGGGGCAGCTCGGGACAGAGGGGCAGCTCGGGACAGAGGGCAGCTCGGGACAGAGGGGCAGCCCGGGACAGAGGGGCAGCCCGGGACAGAGGGGCAGCTCGGGACAGAGGGGCAGCTCGGGACAGGGGCAGCCCGGGACTGAGGGGAAGCCCAGTACTGAGAGGAAGCCCAGTACTGAGAGGAAGCCCAGTACTGAGAGGAAGCCCAGTACTGAGAGGAAGCCCAGTACTGAGAGGAAGCCCAGTACTGAGATGAAGCTCAGGCAGGTAGTAGGCTCCGGTAAATCCTGGCTGGCTGGCGGAACTGGAAGATTCAGGTTGTCTGGCCGATCTAGAAGATCATGGCTGACTGGCACTTCTGGCGGATCTTGGCAGACTGGCACTTCTGGCGGATCCTGGCAGACTGGCGACGCTGGGCAGACTGGCGGCGCTGGGCAGACTGGCGGCAATGGGCAGACTGGCGGCGCTGGGCAGACGGGAGACTCCGGCAGCGCAGGAGAGGAGAAAGGTTCTGGCTGCGCTAAACAGGCGGGAGACTCCGACAGCGCAGGAGAGGAGAAAAGCGCTGGCTGCGCTGAACAGGCGAGGCGCACTGGAGGCCTGGTGTGTGGTGCTGGAACTGGTGGTACTGGATCGAGGACACGCACAGGAAGCCTGGTGCGGGGAGCTACTACCGGAGGACTGGTGTGTAGAGGTGGCTCTGGATAGACCGGACCTTGCAGGCGCACTGGAGCTCTTAAGCACCGAGCCTGCCCAAGCTTACCTGGCTCGATGCCCACTCTAGCCCGGCCAATAGGAAGGGCTGGTATGTGCCGCACCTGGCTCTGCACCCGCACTGGAAACACCGTGCGCTCCATGGCATAACATGGTGCCTGCCCGGTCTCTCTAGCCCAACGGTGAGCACAGGGAGTTTGCGCAGGTCTCCTCTCTTGCTTTTCCGGCTTCCAACCGTGTCGCCGTGCTGCCTCCTCGTACCAGCGCCTCTCCGCTTTACCCGCATCTATTTCTTCCTTGGGACGGCGATATTCTCCCGGCTGCGCCCAGGGTCCTTTTCCGTCTAATATCATCTCCCAAGACCAGAAGTCCTTATATTGCTGCTCCTCACAATTAACAGGGAGAGTAGGCTCAGGTCTGACTCCTGACTCAGCCACTCTCTCTCTGCGCTCTCCCCCAATAAATATTTGGGGGTTACTTTCGGTTTTCGCTCTGCGTTGCCGTGTTTTCCTTTTAGACTCCATTCGTCTATAGCCCTCTTCGCACTGCTGAAGCGAATCCCAGGCGGGCGCCTGCACTCTCTCTGGGTCGGCCGCCCACCTGTCGATTTCTTCCCACGTCGTATACTCCATGCCTCTACCTTCCATAACGTCCTCCTTTAGCTCCTGCCAGTTATCAACGTCGTTGCCAGTTACACGCTGCTCGGTCCGTGAGAGGTGGGTGTTTCTGTAACGGCATTCGTCTGTCGTAAGAAGAGAGTCGGACCGAAATGCAGCGTGTAGGTTACTCATGACTTAAATGAAAGATATGACGGTACATGAAATAACTGAAATACGAAAACAACAAACAAAACGTGAAACTAATTACAGCCTATCTGGTGACTACAACACAGAGACAGGTACAAACACCCACAAAATACAAAGCGAAACTGAGGCTGCCTAAATGGCTAGCAGTTCTCAGGTGTTAGCAGCCAATGGCTAGCAGATCTCAGCTGTTAGCAGCCAATGGCTAGCAGTTCTCAGCTGTTAGCAGCCAATGGCTAGCAGTTCTCAGCTGTTAGCAGCCAATGGCTAGCAGATCTCAGCTGTTAGCAGCCAATGGCTAGCAGTTCTCAACTGTTAGCAGCCAATGGCTAGCAGTTCTCAGCTGTTAGCAGCCAATGGCTAGTAGTTCTCAGCTGTTAGCAGCCAATGGCTAGCAGATCTCAGCTGTTAGCAGCCAATGGCTAGCAGTTCTCAGCTGTTAGCAGCCAATGGCAGGCAGTTCTCAGCTGTTAGGAGCCAATGGCAGGCAGTTCTCAGCTGTTAGCAGCCAATGGCTAGAAGTTTTTTTTACTGGTGATAAAAATGGATGATAGCCGTAACGTTTAGACTCATTACTGAATTATTTAATGTAACACATCAAACATTAAACCTCGTAAACAATTCATTCGGGTGTTTATTTGCTGAAATGTGGACAGGCGACTATTTGAGACTGTGTTGAATTGAAGTTTTACAGTAATTCATAAAGTCTTTTTTCAGGAGAACACATCCTCTATAAACTAGCTGGTGCTCCATTGAGACCTACAGTATGTAACAGTGTATCGTGAGAGGTGAGTGTGTGTGTATGTGTGTGTGTGTGTGTGTGTTACCTGCAGGCAGGCTTCCGCTGCTCTTCCTCTTGTGCCATCTGTCCAGTGTCTCTGAACTCACGCTCTCGGATACAAACTCATCCAGCATCTGAGGGTGAAGGGAGAGGTAGGCCTTCACTTTGTCATCAGTCAGACCTGCACAACAACACGGGACAGAGGACGTCAGCTCTTTCATTCATTCATTACCTCTTCATTTACACATCTTTCATTCATTACCTCTTCATTTACACATCTTTCATACATTCATTACCTCTTCATTTACACATCTTTCATTCATTCATTACCTCTTCATTTACACATCTTTCATTCATTACCTCTTCATTTACACATCTTTCATTCATTCATTACCTCTTCATTTACACATCTTTCATTCATTCATTACCTCTTCATTTACACATCTTTCATTCATTACCTCTTCATTTATAACATCTTTCATTCATTCATTACCTCTTCATTTACACATCTTTCATTCATTACCTCTTCATTTATAACATCTTTCATTCATTCATTACCTCTTCATTTACACATCTTTCATTCATTCATTACCTCTTCATTTACACATCTTTCATACATTCATTACCTCTTCATTTACACATATTTCATTCATTCATTACCTCTTCATTAACACATCTTTCATTCATTACCTCTTCATTTACACATCTTTCATTCATTACCTCTTCATTTACACATCTTTCATACATTCATTACCTCTTCATTTACACATATTTCATTCATTCATTACCTCTTCATTAACACATCTTTCATTCATTACCTCTTCATTTACACATCTTTCATACATTCATTACCTCTTCATTTACACATATTTCATTCATTCATTACCTCTTCATTAACACATCTTTCATTCATTACCTCTTCATTTACACATCTTTCATTCATTACCTCTTCATTTATTCATTACCTCTTCATTTACACATATTTTATTCATTCATTACCGCTTTCATTTATAACATCTTTCATCCATTCATTCATTACCTCTTTAATTCATTATCTCTCATTTATTACATATATCATTCATAGCCTCTTTCATTCATTACCTCTTTTCGTCATGATATATTTCATGAATTACCTATTTCATTCAATAATTTCCTTTTTCATTAATTAATTCATACATTAATTCCATATTTCATTCATTCCATCTCCCTGCTAAAAAAAAACAGCATAGACCAGCATAGGCTGGTGACCAGCCTTCCTTTTGTTTTCGCTGGTGAGAAAAAATGTCTCTCCATGGTCAGGGGCTGACAGCATGTTGGGAAATATGTTAATGATGGGCGTGGTTTTGCAGACCTCCTTGACCAGAATAGCAGGAATGGTTTGAGGGGTTCTGTGATGGCTTTGAAGAACCCTCCTGTTCTTTCCCTTTCCATCATGTTTTTCTTTCCTCTCGTTGCCATGAAATGCTGCTTCTTCTTCATCTTTGGAACTTGATTGGCAGATCGCATACAACTTTTATGTGCTTCTTCTTCTTCTTTGGAACTTGATTGGCCATTCACACTCAACTTTTGGAGGTGCCATTCACAGTCTACCTACTGTACTGGAGAGTGTGGATATTCACAGTCTACCTACTGTACTGGAGAGGCCATTCACAGTCTACCTACTGTACTGGAGAGTGTGGATATTCACAGTCTACCTACTGTACTGGAGTGAGGCCATTCACAGTCTACCTACTGTACTGGAGAGAGAGGCCATTCACAGTCTACCTACTGTACTGGAGAGAGAGGCCATTCACAGTCTACCTACTGTACTGGAGTGTGGCCATTCACAGTCTAGCTACTGTACTGGAGAGAGAGGCCATTCACAGTCTACCTACTGTACTGGAGAGAGAGGTCATTCACAGTCTACCTACTGTACTGGAGAGAGAGGCCATTCACAGTCTACCTACTGTACTGGAGAGAGAGGCCATTCACAGTCTACCTACTGTACTGGAGAGAGAGGCCATTCACAGTCTACCTACTGTACTGGAGAGAGAGGCCATTCACAGTCTACCTACTGTACTGGAGAGAGAGGCCATTCACAGTCTACCTACTGTACTGGAGAGAGAGGTCATTCAGAGTCTACCTACTGTACTGGAGTGAGACCATTCACAGTCTACCTACATTAAATTATCTTGATTAGTCTGTTCCTCTAAGAAAGTGAAATAGAGCCCTAGACACCATTAAAAACCCACTACCCCATTCCACTACTTAGACCCTATCTGCTCCTGCACCATGCCAACGGCCTGGCAGGACGGGACACCACCCCTCATTAAAACCCACTACCCCATTCCACTACTTAGACCCTATCTGCTCCTGCACCATGCACCGGTAGAGTTGTTCCCTGGGGTACACACTGTGCCAACGGCCTGGCAGGACGGGACACCACCCCTAAACACACCCTGGAACTCTTCTGAAGTCAGATCATAAATGATGCACCTGAAACGCAGTGTTTTCGGCACAAAAGCTCCAACAGGACAACTGATATATCCTAACAGGACCTTGTCAGGCAGTGACTCAAAATTTAAATGGAGTGAACATTGACTCCTCTATATCATCCCCCTCCCCCTCCCTCCCTCCTCCTCCCCCCCTCCTCCCTCCCTCCCTCCTCCTCCCCCTCCCCCTCCCCCTTCCTCCCCTCCCCCCCCCCCCCCCTCCTCCTCCCCCCCCCCCCTCCCCCCCCTCCTCCTCCCCCCCATCCCCCCCCTCCTCCCCCTCCTCCGGGTCTGCGATGCACCAAATGGAGCCGGGAATCTTCAACTTCAGTTGGTCCATCTCCACGCTTAACGTTGTCATGAAATGCTACATTGTTAATTGTTTCTGTAATTTTACAGTACACTACAGGCTACTGGTTGCAGTGAAAAGTAAACAACAACAAATGAATACATTTTTACAGCTGAATGAAGCTGTTATTGCGGTAAGAGGAATGACTTGAGACTTGGAATTTGAACTCACAACATCTTGGTGGCTTATGATCTGAATTTCCTGCTACGCCACCAGTTCTGTGGGCCTGACAGAGATTAGCCACAGATTTAATAGCGAGAAAACATTTCTGCACTTTGCTATAAACTACTCAGAATTAAATCAAGATTATTAGTTGTCAGATTATTTCAATGTCATTTTTTTTTTTTACAGAGATCAGGGACACTTGATATAAAAAGTGCATAAATGCTTTGGGGATTTGAACTTTTAAAAGCTTTTAAGCAGAAGGGTATTCATTAATGTTTCAGCAGTGTCACCAGGTCTTTATTACCAGGAACATATATCCAAACACTCTTGAAATTAGGGTCTAGTTAGCCTACAGTGTTGTTCCCACATAAGGTACCTTACACATGCTACTGGGCAGTACCTTTTAGGGTGCATGGTAGGGTGGGTGGCAGCACCTTCACACGAAGGCAAATTCTGGGTATGTGTAAATCTACTTTGCAAATTAAGGTGATTCTGATGTGCAGATAATCAATTTTTCAACACAATATTTTGAATATAAGGTACAATCATCACCGGCAATGTACCGGTGGAGTTGATTAGCATATTAGGGAGTGTGGTCTAATATATGTGTATTTGTACCAACCGTGAGTAGAAGTGTTGTACCAGTAGATGACTATACCTTCACTAAAATGGAGTGTTTACAAGACTACTAAGTATTATTTGTGTCTGTACACTCGGGACCTGGCGTCATCATTGGCATCAAACCGATCTTCCAGTCACACCATCAGGCCAGTCTGCGTGACACACTAACTGTGAATATTTCAATAATTACTTGCAGACAGTAAGTTACTGAAAACTAACCTTCCCAGTGACTAATTGCCATTAAGTTACTGGAAGATGCACAGCAACACAGTCCAACTCCGGATTGTCACAACCTCTGACCAAGATTGTAGAACTGACAGTGAACAAATTAGGTGCTCAACTGTCATAAACATGATAAAACCAACTTAAACTGGTACAACACTTCCACTGATGGTTGGCACAAATACAACAGATGTCCCCAAATATGCTAATGCGGCCCCCGCCAGCACATATTTCCCAGCATGCTCTATTGCAGTTTGATATTTAGAATTGTTTGTTGCAATATCTGTGTTTTTTTGCACGTACATTGATTGATTTATTCTTTCAAAATGTATATGTTATGCAACACAACACAAATTACATATTGTTTTCTAAACTAATCCAATCTGTATAGTAGACTTATTGCTGCCGTTACATAGATTGTTGTTCCAGTTTAGATGATTCACTCCATAAACGTTTTTGTTTAACTCTGGCAGTTATTCTGAATGTAGATTTTGGGAATCCTCTGACTGGATTTCAAAAGGAATTGGACATTACTTTGCAAATTGGCATAATGTGACTTGATTACAGTTTTACTTTAGTTTATGCTGTTACCGGTGTCAAAAACACAGTTTATGCTGTCACCAGTGTCCAAAATACTGCGAAGGCTGGTTACCAGTGTCCAAAATACTGCGAAGGCTGATCACCAGTGTCCAAAATACTGCGAAGGCTGATCACCAGTGTCCAAAATACTGCGAAGGCTGATCACCAGTGTCCAAAATACTGCGAAGGCTGATCACCAGTGTCCAAAATACTGCGAAGGCTGATCACCAGTGTCCAAAATACTGCGAAGGCTGATCACCAGTGTCCAAAATCACTGATCAGTGTCCAAAATACTGCGAAGGCTGATCACCAGTGTCCAAAATACTGCGAAGGCTGATCACCAGTGTCCAAAATACTGCGAAGGCTGATCACCAGTGTCCAAAATACTGCGAAGGCTGATCACCAGTGTCCAAAATACTGCGAAGGCTGATCACCAGTGTCCAAAATACTGCGAAGGCTGATCACCAGTGTCAAAATACTGCGAAGGCTGATCACCAGTGTCCAAAATACTGCGAAGGCTGATCACCAGTGTCCAAAATACTGCGAAGGCTGATCACCAGTGTCCAAAATACTGCGAAGGCTGATCACCAGTGTCCAAAATACTGCGAAGGCTGATCACCAGTGTCCAAAATACTGCGAAGGCTGATCACCAGTGTCCAAAATACTGCGAAGGCTGATCACCAGTGTCCAAAATACTGCGAAGGCTGATCACCAGTGTCCAAAATACTGCGAAGGCTGGTCACCAGTGTCCAAAACACTGACCAGCTGGACCAGTGTCCAAAATGTATTCTGGTACCAGTGTCCAAAATACTTCGATTCATTCTGATCACCAGTGTCCAAAATACTGCGAAGGCTGATCACCAGTGTCCAAAATACTGCGAAGGCTGGTCACCAGTGTCCAAAACACTGCTAAGGCTGGTCACCAGCGAAAACACAACAAGCACTGACCAGCATGGACCAGCTTGAAATGTATTCTGGTATATGCAGTTTGTTTCAGCAGGGTTTTCATTCATTAATTATATAGTACTTCTTTCATTCATTCATTAATTATATATTTCACTCATCCATCAATTGGCAGAGAAAGGAAGACAAAAAAATATCTGACAGAAAAATAGTATTTCTGCTTTTGATCGAGGGATAATAGCTCCATCTAAACATCGAAGATGGCAGAGCTGGTTGAAATCATGACATAATTCCAACCAGCTCTGGGCCCCTGGGACAGTGGCCGTCTGCGTCTCCTGGGGAAGGAGGCCCAATACTTAATGGACATGCTGGCGTCTGTCTTCACTGTCCGTTCTGTGTGTGTGCACGTGTGTGAGTGAGTGTGCACGTTTGTGTGTGTGCACGTGTGTGAGTGAGTGTGCATGTGTGCACGTGTGTGAGTGAGTGTGCATGTGTGCACGTGTGTGAGTGAGTGTGCATGTGTGTGTGTGCACGTGTGTGAGTGAGTGTGCATGTGTGTGTGTGCACGTGTGTGAGTGAGTGTGCATGTGTGTGTGTGCACGTGTGTGAGTGAGTGTGCACGTTTGTGAGTGTGCATGTGTGTCTGCACGTGTGTGAGTGAGTGTGCATGTGTGTGTGCACGTGTGTGAGTGAGTGTGCATGTGTGTGTGCACGTGTGTGAGTGAGCGTGCACGTTTGTGAGTGTGCATGTGTGTGTGCACGTGTGTGAGTGAGTGTGCATGTGTGTGTGTGCAACAGTTGGAAACAATGGCTGAGTGAGTGTGCATGTGTGTGTGTGCACGTGTGGCTAGAGAGTGAGTGTGCATGTGTGCGTGTGAATGTTTGGCTAGAGAGGTACAGGGAATTTTGTAAGTATTGAGACTGTAGATGCTGTATCTAGTGTTCTGAATAGACCACTGGTTTTACCTTTTCGTGAACAAATAAAGCATGACTACTTCGGGTTTTTTTCCTCAACAAAATTAAAATCACAGTGCTGTTAACTACCACTAACAGTTCCGAAACAATGGCTAGAGTGATTTAAAAATATATATATTAATAAATACCTAAACAATGCGACAATGCTATAAGGTTAAACAATGGCTAGAGGAGATATGAATCTTTACAATTATATACAGGAAATATAAAGCACTCCGTACGCCAACGCCGGTAACAGTTGGAAACAATGGCTAGAGAGTGAGACAGGAAATATAAAGCACTCCGTACGCCAACGCCGGTAACAGTTGGAAACAATGGCTAGAGAGTGAGACAGGAAATATAAAGCACTCCGTGAGACGCCAACGCCGGTAACAGTTGGAAACAATGGCTAGAGAGTGAGACAGGAAATATAAAGCACTCCGTACGCCAACGCCGGTAACAGTTGGAAACAATGGCTAGAGAGTGAGACAGGAAATATAAAGCACTCCGTACGCCAACGCCGGTAACAGTTGGAAACAATGGCTAGAGAGTGAGACAGGAAATATAAAGCACTCCGTACGCCAACGCCGGTAACAGTTGGAAACAATGGCTAGAGAGTGAGACAGGAAATATAAAGCACTCCGTACGCCAACGCCGGTAACAGTTGGAAACAATGGCTAGAGAGTGAGACAGGAAATATAAAGCACTCCGTACGCCAACGCCGGTAACAGTTGGAAACAATGGCTAGAGAGTGAGACAGGAAATATAAAGCACTCCGTACGCCAACGCCGGTAACAGTTGGAAACAATGGCTAGAGAGTGAGACAGGAAATATAAAGCACTCCGTACGCCAACGCCGGTAACAGTTGGAAACAATGGCTAGAGAGTGAGACAGGAAATATAAAGCACTCCGTACGCCAACGCCGGTAACAGTTGGAAACAATGGCTAGAGAGTGAGACAGGAAATATAAAGCACTCCGTACGCCAACGCCGGTAACAGTTGGAAACAATGGCTAGAGAGTGAGACAGGAAATATAAAGCACTCCGTACGCCAACGCCGGTAACAGTTGGAAACAATGGCTAGAGAGTGAGACAGGAAATATAAAGCACTCCGTACGCCAACGCCGGTAACAGTTGGAAACAATGGCTAGAGAGTGAGACAGGAAATATAAAGCACTCCGTACGCCAACGCCGGTAACAGTTGGAAACAATGGCTAGAGAGTGAGACAGGAAATATAAAGCACTCCGTACGCCAACGCCGGTAACAGTTGGAAACAATGGCTAGAGAGTGAGACAGGAAATATAAAGCACTCCGTACGCCAACGCCGGTAACAGTTGGAAACAATGGCTAGAGAGTGAGACAGGAAATATAAAGCACTCCGTACGCCAACGCCGGTAACAGTTGGAAACAATGGCTAGAGAGTGAGACAGGAAATATAAAGCACTCCGTACGCCAACGCCGGTAACAGTTGGAAACAATGGCTAGAGAGTGAGACAGGAAATATAAAGCACTCCGTACGCCAACGCCGGTAACAGTTGGAAACAATGGCTAGAGAGTGAGACAGGGAATATAAAGCACTCCGTACGCCAACGCCGGTAACAGTTGGAAACAATGGCTAGAGAGTGAGACAGGAAATATAAAGCACTCCGTACGCCAACGCCGGTAACAGTTGGAAACAATGGCTAGAGAGTGAGACAGGAAATATAAAGCACTCCGTACGCCAACGCCGGTAACAGTTGGAAACAATGGCTAGAGAGTGAGACAGGAAATATAAAGCACTCCGTACGCCAACGACCGGTAACAGTTGGAAACCGGTAACAGTTGGAAACAATGGCTAGAGAGTGAGACAGGAAATATAAAGCACTCCGTACGCCAACGCCGGTAACAGTTGGAAACAATGGCTAGAGAGTGAGACAGGAAATATAAAGCACTCCGTACGCCAACGCCGGTAACAGTTGGAAACAATGGCTAGAGAGTGAGACAGGAAATATAAAGCACTCCGTACGCCAACGCCGGTAACAGTTGGAAACAATGGCTAGAGAGTGAGACAGGAAATATAAAGCACTCCGTACGCCAACGCCGGTAACAGTTGGAAACAATGGCTAGAGAGTGAGACAGGAAATATAAAGCACTCCGTACGCCAACGCCGGTAACAGTTGGAAACAATGGCTAGAGAGTGAGACAGGAAATATAAAGCACTCCGTACGCCAACGCCGGTAACAGTTGGAAACAATGGCTAGAGAGTGAGACAGGAAATATAAAGCACTCCGTACGCCAACGCCGGTAACAGTTGGAAACAATGGCTAGAGAGTGAGACAGGAAATATAAAGCACTCCGTACGCCAACGCCGGTAACAGTTGGAAACAATGGCTAGAGAGTGAGACAGGAAATATAAAGCACTCCGTACGCCAACGCCGGTAACAGTTGGAAACAATGGCTAGAGAGTGAGACAGGAAATATAAAGCACTCCGTACGCCAACGCCGGTAACAGTTGGAAACAATGGCTAGAGAGTGAGACAGGAAATATAAAGCACTCCGTACGCCAACGCCGGTAACAGTTGGAAACAATGGCTAGAGAGTGAGACAGGAAATATAAAGCACTCCGTACGCCAACGCCGGTAACAGTTGGAAACAATGGCTAGAGAGTGAGACAGGAAATATAAAGCACTCCGTACGCCAACGCCGGTAACAGTTGGAAACAATGGCTAGAGAGTGAGACAGGGAATATAAAGCACTCCGTACGCCAACGCCGGTAACAGTTGGAAACAATGGCTAGAGAGTGAGACAGGAAATATAAAGCACTCCGTACGCCAACGCCGGTAACAGTTGGAAACAATGGCTAGAGAGTGAGACAGGAAATATAAAGCACTCCGTACGCCAACGCCGGTAACAGTTGGAAACAATGGCTAGAGAGTGAGACAGGTTTTTGGCAAAACTTTCAGAAGACCAACGAAGTCCTGTTTTTGGCAAAACTTTCAGAAGACCAACGAGAAGACAGCATTGGCTGCAGTTGAATTGCAAACTTTGCGAGGTGGAATTGAGTGTCAGTACGTGTACAACCATCTGAGAGCGAGGGGCCTGTGAGACCCAAACTGTTACTGGCAGCAGGTCCCTAACAGCAGACAGACAGGCTCCTCACACCAACAAAGTGCCACGAGAGAGAGATCAGAAATCCCATCGCTGATTACAGCATTGGCTGCAGTTGAAAAGCAGCCGACGGTCAGTGGGATGTTGGCTTTAATAAACCCCGATGGCATGTGTAGATCCAGACTCACAACATGTCCACAACCTTGAGGGATCGGAGAAATTATGCAACGATTGCTCTGCGTGAGCTCACGAACACACACATCACGTGGCCAGTTAACAGTATTGTTGGATCGTCTGTGAACATCACAGCTCACATACATCACAGCCATCACAGCCATCACATACATCACAGCCATCACATACATCATCAGCCATCACATACATCATCAGCCATCACATACATCACAGCCATCACATATATCACATACATCACATCACATCACAGCCATCACATCACATCACAGCCATCACATACATCACAGCCATCACATACATCACAGCCATCACATACATCACAGCCATCACATACTTCACAGCAATCACATACATCACAGCCATCACATACATCACAGCCATCACATACATCACAGCCATCACATATATCACATACATCACATACATCACAGCCATCACAGCCATCACATACATCACAGCCATCACAGCCATCACATACATCACAGCCATCACATACATCACAGCCATCACATACATCACAGCCATCACATACATACATACATCACAGCCATCACATACATCACAGCCATCACATACATCACAGCCATCACATATGTCACCAGCCATCACTTCCATCACATACATCAGCCATCACATATATGACATACACCACAGCCATCACATACATCGCATACATCACAGCCATCACATACATCACAGTCATCACATGCATCACAGCCATCACATACATCACATACATCACAGCCATCACATACGTAACAGCCATCACAGCCATCACATACATCACAGCCATCACATACATCACATACATCACAGCCATCACATACATAACAGCCATCACAGCCATCACATACGTCACAGCCATCACATACATCACAGCCATCACAGAAAGTCCTGTGTATTGAGAGATCACTGTTTTAACTACCATTGTTGCTGAGTGGGTGGGGGACAGCAGTAAGGTAGGTGCTGTCTGGTAGGTAGTCATGACTACTGTAGATTGAACTGCATCGTCCCCTAGTGGTCATATGCAGGACAATATCTGCATTGTGAATTCACATGTAATTTTATAATTTAAAAATGACTGTTTAAACGCTAGGATTGTTTTTATTTTTACGTTTATCATATCCTTAGTCAGGTCCCAAATGTATCAAAATCAAATGGGAAATTAAATTTAGGAATTAAAACAACACATTAAAGAAGAATGTGAAAACCTTAAAGGACATTTAAAATGCCACACTGTGCCAACTAAAACACAGAGCTTATAGATTTCAGTCAGACAAGATATTATGCTTGAAAGTATAGCAATTGTAGCCAGTTACCAAAACTCCCGTGGGAGAATCAGAACTCCCGTGGGAGAATCAGAACTCCCGTGGGAGAATCAGAACTCCGTGGGAGAATCAGAACTCCGTGGGAGAAACAGAACTCCCGTGGGAGAATCAGAACTCCCGTGGGAGAATCACAACTCCCGTGGGAGAATCAGAACTCCCGTGGGAGAATCAGAACTCCCGTGGGAGAATCAGAACTCCCGTGGGAGAATCAGAACTCCCGTGGGAGAATCACAACTCCCGTGGGAGAATCACAACTCCCGTGGGAGAATCACAACTCCCGTGGGAGAATCACAACTCCCGTGGGAGAATCAGAACATACTTTTGGGTATGTTGTGGTTAACTATCATTATAATTGTAGGCAAGACTGACTTATTTTTACGATTTCAGTTATATAATCATAATTATTATATTAAAGCACGTTTTTGGGCTCATTCTGAAGTTTTTGCATGATTAAGTAGCATCCTGTTGGAAAAATATTGTTAAAAGTATAATTTATGTTCATAAAACATCAAAAATGATACTGTTGCCGCTTCCTGTAGTCATCGATTTTATATTTATAGCCTCGTGCCAAAACACTGTTTTTAAATGTCTAAGATAATAATCAATATACTGAAATGTGATATTTTGAAGACCAAAATAACTCCCTACACATAAATGTGTCACACTTGAATTCAGAAGACTTATTTTATTAAATTATAGTCGATAATTACCTTATCGACTGCACACACACACAACATTTACCAAGCAGCCACTCTAAACTGGAATGTATTAGCTTGTTCAACTGTAATCAATAACGCGTGCAAATTAATCGCTCACAATGTATTGAAATCAATGGAAATGGGATAAAAACCATGGCGACATGTACCGTTTGCTCTCTTCTAACAGACCACGACGAACTTGGGTATAGTACATATTTTTTTATTTTACCTTTATTTAACCAGGCAAGTCAGTTAAGAACACATCCTTATTTTCAATAGCCTCGGAACAGTGGGTTAACTGCCTTGCTCAGGGGCAGAACGACAGATTTGTACCTTGTCAGCTCGGGGGTTTGAACTCGCAACCTTCCGGTTACTAGTCCAACGCTCTAACCACTAGGCTACCCTGCCGCCCCAATATACCAGTGGATAGATGCTGAGAGGTGTATCAAATCGAGCACATGCATCCTCCATAGACAAACATTGACGGTAGAATGGCCCGTACTGAAGTGCTCAGTGACTTTCAAAGTGGCACTGTCATACGATGCCACCTTTCCAACAAGTCCGTTCGTCAAATTTCTGCCCTGCCAGAGCTGTCCCCTTTCAACTGTAAAGTGCTGTTGTTGTAAACGTTACCCAAACCAAAGAATCTGTTTAAACCAATTTAGTATCATCTGGCTGACTATAAACTATTATATTGACATCAAAAATGAGTTGATTAATTCCACTCAATTTATGGGGTGAAAAGGTGATCTTGTGTAAAGTAGTAAAACACAAATTGCCAGATTAGGTGATCTTGTGTAAAGTAGTAACAAACGGCCAGATTAGGTGATCTTGTGTAAAGTAGTAAAACACAAACTGCCAGATTAGGTGATCTTGTGTAAAGGAGTAAAACACAAACGGCCCAGATTAGGTGATCTTGTGTAAAGAAGTAACAAACTGCCAGATTAGGTGATCTTGTGTAAAGTAGTAACAAACTGCCAGATTAGGTGATCTTGTGTAAAGTAGTAACAAACGGCCAGATTAGGTGATCTTGTGTAAAGTAGTAACAAACGGCCAGATTAGGTGATCTTGTGTAAAGTAGTAACAAACGGCCAGATTAGGTGATCTTGTGAAAAGTAGTAACAAACTGCCAGATTAGGTGATCTTGTGTAAAGTAGTAACAAACGGACAGATTAGGTGATCTTGTGTAAAGTAGTAACAAACTGCCAGATTAGGTGATCTTGTGTAAAGTAGTAACAAACGGACAGATTAGGTGATCTTGTGTAAAGTAGTAACAAACAGAAAGATTAGGTGATCTTGTGTAAATTAGTAAAACACAAACTGCCAGATTAGGTGATCTTGTGTAAAGTAGTAACAAACTGCCAGATTAGGTGATCTTGTGTAAAGTAGTAACAAACGGACAGATTAGGTGATTTTGTGTAAAGTAGTAACAAACGGAAAGATTAGGTGATCTTGTGTAAATTAGTAAAACACAAACTGCCAGATTAGGTGATCTTGTGTAAAGTAGTAAAACACAAACTGCCAGATTAGGTGATCTTGTGTAAAGTAGTAACAAACGGACAGATTAGGTGATCTTGTGTAAAGTAGTAAAACACAAACTGCCAGATTAGGTGATTTTGTGTAAAGTAGTAAAACACAAACGGCCCAGATTAGGTGATCTTGTGTAAAGTAGTAACAAACGGACAGATTAGGTGATCTTGTGTAAAGTAGTAACAAACTGCCAGATTAGGTGATCTTGTGTAAAGTAGTAAAACACAAACGGACAGATTAGGTGATCTTGTGTAAAGTAGTAACAAATGGACAGATTAGGTGATCTTGTGTAAAGTAGTAACACAAACGGCCCAGATTAGGTGATCTTGTGTAAAGTAGTAAAACACAAACGGACAGATTAGGTGATCTTGTGTAAAGTAGTAACAAACGGACAGATTAGGTGATCTTGTGTAAAGTAGTAACAAACGGACAGATTAGGTGATCTTGTGTAAAGTAGTAAAACACAAAAGGCCAGATTAGGTGATCTTGTGTAAAGTAGTAACAAACGGACAGATTAGGTGATCTTGTGTAAAGTAGTAACACAAACGGCCCAGATTAGGTGATCTTGTGTAAAGTAGTAAAACACAAACGGCCCAGATTAGGTGATCTTGTGTAAAGTAGTAAAACACAAACGGACAGATTAGGTGATCTTGTGTAAAGTAGTAACAAACGGCCAGATTAGGTGATCTTGTGTAAAGTAGTAAAACACAAACGGACAGATTAGGTGATCTTGTGTAAAGTAGTAACAAACGGCCAGATTAGGTGATCTTGTGTAAAGTAGTAAAACACAAACGGCCAGATTAGGTGATCTTGTGTAAAGTAGTAACACAAACGGACAGATTAGGTGATCTTGTGTAAAGTAGTAAAACACAAACGGCCAGATTAGGTGATCTTGTGTAAAGTAGTAACACAAACGGCCAGATTAGGTGATCTTGTGTAAAGTAGTAAAACACAAACGGCCAGATTAGGTGATCTTGGGTAAAGTAGTAACACAAACGGCCAGATTAGGTGATCTTGTGTAAAGTAGTAACAAACGGCCAGATTAGGTGATCTTGTGTAAAGTAGTAACAAACGGACAGATTAGGTGATCTTGTGTAAAGTAGTAACAAACGGCCAGATTAGGGAAATAATCTTAATATGAAATCATTGACTATGAATAAATAATTCAACACGCCAATTTAGGATTAAAGAATATGTTGCCCACTCACAACCTACTGGACACAGACGTCAATTCAACGTCTATTCAACTTCTATTCAACGTCAATTCAACTTCTATTCAACGTCAATTCAACTTCTATTCAACTTCTATTCAACGTCAATTCAACGTCTATTCAACGTCTATTCAACTTCTATTCAACGTCTATTCAACGTCAATTCAACGTCAATTCAACGTCAATTCAACGTAATGTCATTGAAATGACATGTTGAAACCATATTGATTCAACCAGTGGGAAGCTATGGCAACAATTACACCCATTTCTCACTCATTTAAACAAACACATTTTAACCGGGTGCACCTCCATCTCTGCAGCAGCCTGGATGTTCCACGGTCCTAACAACTGCTTCACGGTAACCTGGTAACGGTAACCTGGTAACGGTAACAAAGTAGTGTGACTAGCCACTGCTCAGAATGAAGCTAAAGCTACTGACCACTACTGGAGCTAAGCACTGCTCTCAAATTGTATCCTGACGTCGACAGAAGATGAGAGCTATATTCATAATATACTGTAGATAATTTAGCCAGCTAACATATATTTGTTAAAAAAACAATAGTTGTGTTTACTGGCTAGCTAGCTAGCGTTAGCAATGTGTTCAATGGTGGCCAACAATGAACTAAGTAACCAGCCAGCAAAAACAATGCAACAAAAGTATAATTTGGGATTTTAAAAAAATACTCTAACAGGCTGTATTTCAGGAATCACATTCGCAAATATCCCTGGTAAACAATTTCTGATTTGATGAAACGTTTTTTTGGCATTTCCCTCGTTTGGTATCCATGCATTTCAGACGTGAGTCCGAGGCGTCGGGACTCGAGCTAATTAATTAATTGGTTAATGAAAGTTGCTATCTACCGGAACTGTAACGGCGTTCTTCGTTTGTTGAAAGAGAGTCGGACCAAAATGCAGCGTGATGGATACTCATGTCTTTAATGAAGAAAAAACGGAACGATACATGAAATAACTAATAAATACAAAAACAACAAACGGAACGTGAAACCTATTACAGCCTATCTGGTGAACACTACACAGAGACAGGAACAATCACCCACGAAATACAAAGTGAAACCCAGGCTACCTAAATACGGTTCCCAATCAGAGACAACAAGAATCACCTGACTCTGATTGAGAACCGCCTCAGGCAGCCAAGCCTACACTAGGCACACCCCTAAATCAACCACAATCCCAATGCCTACAAAAACCCCACTACGACAATACAATAACCCCATGTCACACCCTGGCCAGACCAAATATATAACGAAACACAAAACACTATGACCAAGGCGTGACAGGAACGCTGTGATTGGTTGCCCAGAATTCTAGGCCGGGACTTACGAAGAATCAATTCAGCACTCCTCTACATCACCTGTAACAATTCAACTCAAAGTCAGAGGACCAACTGACCTAAAAGTAGGCGAACATAGGCATATGGGCCTAGGTAAATAGTAAAGAGGAGAACTAAAGGGAGAGAGGAGACAAGAGAGACCGAGAGAGAGAGGACAGAGAGAAAGAGAGAGATAGAGGACAGAGAGACAGAAAGAGAGACAGAGACAGAAAGAGAGAGAGAGAGAGAGGATAGAGAGAGAGAATAGAGAGAGAGAGAATAGAGAGAGAATATATATATATAGAGAGAGAGAGGATAGAGAGAGAGAGAGAGGATAGAGAGAGAGAGAGAGAGAGAGAGAGAGAGAGAGAGAGAGAGAGAGAGAGAGAGAGAGAGAGAGAGAGAGAGGAGAGAGAGAGATAGAGAGAGAGAGATAGAGAGAGAGAGAGAGAGAGAGATAGAGAGAGAGAGAGAGAGAGAGGATAGAGAGAGAGAGGATAGAGAGAGAGAGAGAGAGAGAGAGAGAGAGAGAGAGAGAGAGAGAGAGAGAGAGAGAGAGAGAGAGAGAGAGAGAGAGAGAGAGAGAGAGAGAGAAACAGAGAGAACAGAGAGCTAGATAGAGAGAGGACAGAGAGATAGAGGACAGAGAGATAGAGGACAGAGATAGAGAACAGAGAGCTAGATAGAGAAAGAGGACAGAGAGAAATAGAGAGATAGAGAACAGAGATAGAGGACAGAGAGCTAGATAGAGATAGAGGACAGAGAAAGAGAGAGCTAGAGGACAGAGAGCTAGATAGAGATAGAGGACAGAGAAAGAGAGAGCTAGAGGACAGAGAGCTAGATTGAGATAGAGGACAGAGAGCTAGATAGAGATAGAGGACAGAGAAAGAGAGAGCTAGAGGACAGAGAGCTAGATAGAGATAGAGGACAGAGAAAGAGAGAGCTAGAGGACAGAGAGCTAGATTGAGATAGAGGACAGAGTTATAGAGGACAGAGAGAGATATAGAATAGAGAGACAGAGGGGACAGAGAGAAAGAGAGAGAAAGAGGACAGAGCGAGAGGACAGAGAGAGAAAGATGGAGGACAAAGAATGAGAATAAAATAGATCAATTATAAAGAGGATAGAGAGTAGACAGATGGACGGAAGGGGGTCTGGCACGCTGGTAGTTTGAGTGACACATATTATGATGTTTATAAAACACTTGGAGAGAACCCAAAAAAACATTTATGGGGGAAAATTAGTAAAACCAAATAGAAACTCTATGAATCATCATGTATCTACTAGAGGTCGACAGATTATGATTTTCTTAACGTCGATACCGATTAATCGGTCGACCTCTAGTATCTACATTCATGCAGTTTCTTGTGTTCAGATAAAAATCACCCAACAATGAAGCCCAGACAGTCAGGGAGCATCAAATTCCCAAAACGACGGATAGAGGACATCTTTTATTACATTTTGACAGCAAGGAAATAGAACCAATTTTTCTGCTTGTCTTATCCAACCCCACACATTCTAGGTCACCAACCCTCTGTCTACGCCCCAGGGACAGTTCATTCAGTACAATCTGTGGTCTGTGTGTTTGTTTCATACAATCTGGCAGTGATCTTCTATCGACTAATCGCAACAAAAAATGTCACCAGGCCAAATTACAACAAAACCGACATCACAACGACATCACACGACAACCGACATCACAATGACATCACACGACAACCGACATCACAACGACATCACACGACAACTGACATCACAACGACATCACACGACAACTGACATCACACGACAACCGACATCACAACGACATCACACGACAACCGACATCACAACGACATCACACGACAACCGACATCACAACGACATCACACGACAACCGACATCACAACGACATCACACGACAACCGACATCACAACGACATCACACGACAACCGACATCACAACGACATCACACGACAACCGACATCACAACGACATCACACGACAACCGACATCACAACGACATCACACGACAACCGACATCACAACGACATCACACGACAACCGACATCACAACGACATCACACGACAACCGACATCACAATGACATCACACGACAACCGACATCACAACGACATCACACGACAACCGACATCACAATGACATCACACGACAACTGACATCACAATGACATCACACGACAACCGACATCACAATGACATCACACGACAACCGACATCACAATGACATCACACGACAACCGACATCACAACAACATCACAACGACAACCGACATCATAACAACATCACACGACAAACCCCCCTTCCCCCCCCCACACACACACACCAAAGCTTTATAGAGTCACTTGAGCAACATATTGACTACTGACAGACTGACCTCCACCATCAGGCATCATAAAATCCATCTGGATGGAAAGCCAACGTTTGGCCCTAAACAGACCTCATTCATTCCAGCATGATGGTGATTGATAGGGATGTGTTCAACCCATTACAGATATTCCTGTTATCCCCCACCCCCTAAACACCCCTTAACCCCCTTAAACCCCCTTAAACCCCTTAACCCCCTAAACCCCAAGTCATTCTGTCTCTAGTTCCTGTTATCCCCCACCCCCTTAACACCCCTAAACCCCCTTAACACCCCTTAACCCCCTTAACCCCAAGTCATTCTGTCTCTAGTTCCTGTTATCCCCACCAACCTTAACACCCCTTAACCCCCTTAACCCCAAGTCATTCTGTCTCTAGTTCCTGTTATCCCCCACCCCCTTAACCCCCTAAACCCCCTTAACCCCAAGTCATTATGTCTCTAGTTCCTGTTATCCCCCACCCCCTTAACTCCCCTACACCCCCTTAACCCCAAGTCATTCTGTATCTAGTTCCTGTTATCCCCAACCCCCTTAAACCCAAGTCATTCTGTCTCTAGTTCCTGTTATCCCCAACCCCCTTAACCCCAAGTCATTCAGTCTCTAGTTCCTGTTATCCCCAACCCCCTTAACCCCCGTCATTCTGTCTCTAGTTCCTGTTATCCAAAACGCCCCTTAACCCCCTTAACCCCAAGTCATTATGTCTCTAGTTATTGTTATCCCCAACCCCCTTAACCCCCTTAACCCCCTGTCATTCTGTCTCTAGTTCCTGTTATCCACAACCCCCTTAACCCCAAGTCATTATGTCTCTAGTTCCTGTTATCCCCAACCCCCTTAACCCCAAGTCATTCTGTCTCTAGTTCCTGTTATCCCCAACCCCCTTAACCCCCTTAACCCCAAGTCATTCTATCTCTAGTTCCTGTTATCCCCAACCCCCTTAACCCCCTTAACCCCAAGTCATTCTGTCTCTAGTTCCTGTTATCCCCAACCCCCTTAACCCCAAGTCATTCTGTCTCTAGTTCCTGTTATCCCCAACCCCCTTAACCCCCTTAACCCCAAGTCATTCTGTCTCTAGTTCCTGTTATCCACAACCCCCCTTAACCCCCTTAACCCCAAGGCATTCTGTCTCTAGTTCCTGTTATCCCCAACCCCCTTAACCCCAAGTCATTCTGTCTCTAGTTCCTGTTATCCCCAACCCCCTTAACCCCCTTAACCCCAAGTCATTCTGTCTCTAGTTCCTGTTATCCCCAACCCCCTTAACCCCAAGTCATTCTATCTCTAGTTCCTGTTATCCCCAACCCCCTTAACCCCCTTAACCCCAAGTCATTCTGTCTCTAGTTCCTGTTATCCCCAACCCCCTTAACCCCAAGTCATTCTGTCTCTAGTTCCTGTTATCCCCAACCCCCTTAACCCCCTTAACCCCAAGTCATTCTGTCTCTAGTTCCTGTTATCCACAACCCCCTTAACCCCCTTAACCCCAAGTCATTATGTCTCTAGTTCCTGTTATCCCCCTTAATCCCAAATCATTCTGTCTCTAGTTCCTGTTTTCCCCAACCCCCTTAACCCCCTTAACCCCAAGTCATTATGTCTCTAGTTCCTGTTATCCACAACCCCCTTAACCCCTCTTAACCCCAAGTCATTATGTCTCTAGTTCCTGTTATCCACAATCCCCCTTAACCCCAAGACATTCTGCCTCTAGTTCCTGTTATCCCCAACCCCCTTAACCCCAAGTAATTATGTCTCTAGTTCCTGTTATTCACAACCCCCTTAACCCCCTTAACCCCAAGTCATTCTGTCTCTAGTTCCTGTTATCCCAAACCCCCTTAACCCCCGTAACCCCAAGTCATTATGTCTCTAGTTCCTGTTATCCCAGCCCCCTTAACCCCAAGTCATTCTGTCTCTAGTTCCTGTTATCCCCAAACCCCCTTAACCCCAAGTCATTCTGTCTCTAGTTCCTGTTATCCCCAACCCCCTTAACCCCAAGTCATTCTGTCTCTAGTTCCTGTTATCCCCAACCCCCTTAACCCCAAGTCATTCTGTCTCTAGTTCCTGTTATCCCAAACCCCCTTAACCCCAAGTCATTATATCTGTAGTTCCTGTTATCCCCTACCCCCTTAACCCCCTTAACCCCAAGTCATCATGTCTCTAGTTCCTGTTATCCCCAAACCCCAAGTCATTCCGTCTCTAGTTCCTGTTATCCCCAACCCCCTTAACCCCCGTCATTCTGTCTCTAGTTCCTGTTATCCCCAACCCCCTTAACCCCAAGTCATTCTGTCTCTAGTTCCTGTTATCCCCAACCCCCTTAACCCCAAGTCATTCTGTCTCTAGTTCCTGTTATCCCCAACACCCCTTAATCCCAAGTCATTCTGTCTCTAGTTCCTGTTATCCCCAACCCCCTTAACCCCAAGTAATACTGTCTCTAGTTCCTGTTATCCCCAACCCCCTTAACCCTAAGTCGTTCTGTCTCTAGTTCCTGTTATCCCCAACCCCCTTAATCCCAAGTCATTCTGTCTCTAGTTCCTGTTATCCCCAACCCCCTTAACCCCCTTAACCCCAAGTCATTCTGTCTCTAGTTCCTGTTATCCCCAACCCCCTTAACCCCAAGTCATTCTGTCTCTAGTTCCTGTTATCCCCAACCCCCTTAACCCCCTTAACCCCAAGTCATTCTGTCTCTAGTTCCTGTTATCCCCAACCCCCTTAACCCCAAGTCATTCTGTCTCTAGTTCCTGTTATCCCCAACCCCCTTAACCCCCTTAACCCCAAGTCATTCTGTCTCTAGTTCCTGTTATCCCCAACCCCCTTAACCCCAAGTCATTCTGTCTCTAGTTCCTGTTATCCCCAACCCCCTTAACCCCAAGTCATTCTGTCTCTAGTTCCTGTTATCCCCAACCCCCTTAATCCCAAGTCATTCTGTCTCTAGTTCCTGTTATCCCCAACCCCCTTAACCCCCTTAACCCCAAGTCATTCTGTCTCTAGTTCCTGTTATCCCCAACCCCCTTAACCCCAAGTCATTCTGTCTCTAGTTCCTGTTATCCCCAACCCCCTTAACCCCCTTAACCCCAAGTAATACTGTCTCTAGTTCCTGTTATCCCCAACCCCCTTAACCCCAAGTCATACTGTCTCTAGTTCCTGTTATCCCCAACCCCCTTAACCCCAAGTCATTCTGTCTCTAGTTCCTGTTATCCCCAACCCCCTTAACCCCCTTAACGCCAAGTAATACTGTCTCTAGTTCCTGTTATCCCCAACCCCCTTAACCCCCTTAACCCCAAGTAATACTGTCTCTAGTTCCTGTTATCCCAAACCCCCTTAACCCCAAGTCATTCTGTCTCTAGTTCCTGTTATCCCCAACCCCCTTAACCCCCTTAACCCCAAGTAATACTGTCTCTAGTTCCTGTTATCCCCAACCCCCTTAACCCCAAGTCATTCTGTCTCTAGTTCCTGTTATCCCCAACCCCCTTAACCCCCTTAACCCCAAGTAATACTGTCTCTAGTTCCTGTTATCCCCAACCCCCTTAACCCCAAGTCATTCTGTCTCTAGTTCCTGTTATCCCCAACCCCCTTAACCCCAAGTCATTCTGTCTCTAGTTCCTGTTATCCCCAACCCCCTTAACCCCAAGTCATTCTGTCTCTAGTTCCTGTTATCCCCAACCCCCTTAACCCCAAGTCATTCTGTCTCTAGTTCCTGTTATCCCCAACCCCCTTAACCCCAAGTCATTCTGTCTCTAGTTCCTGTTATCCCCAACCCCCTTAACCCCAAGTAATACTGTCTCTAGTTCCTGTTATCCCCAACCCCCTTAACCCTAAGTCGTTCTGTCTCTAGTTCCTGTTATCCCCAACCCCCTTAACCCCCTTAACGCCAAGTAATACTGTCTCTAGTTCCTGTTATCCCCAACCCCCTTAATCCCAAGTCATTCTGTCTCTAGTTCCTGTTATCCCCAACCCCCTTAACCCCCTTAACCCCAAGTAATACTGTCTCTAGTTCCTGTTATCCCCAACCCCCTTAACCCCAAGTCATTCTGTCTCTAGTTCCTGTTATCCCCAACCCCCTTAACCCCCTTAACGCCAAGTAATACTGTCTCTAGTTCCTGTTATCCCCAACCCCCTTAACCCCAAGTCATTCTGTCTCTAGTTCCTGTTATCCCCAACCCCCTTAACCCCCTTAACCCCAAGTAATACTGTCTCTAGTTCCTGTTATCCCCAACCCCCTTAACCCCCTTAACCCCAAGTAATACTGTCTCTAGTTCCTGTTATCCCCAACCCCCTTAACCCCAAGTCATACTGTCTCTAGTTCCTGTTATCCCCAACCCCCTTAACCCCCTTAACGCCAAGTAATACTGTCTCTAGTTCCTGTTATCCCCAACCCCCTTAACCCCAAGTCATTCTGTCTCTAGTTCCTGTTATCCCCAACCCCCTTAACCCCCTTAACCCCAAGTAATACTGTCTCTAGTTCCTGTTATCCCCAACCCCCTTAACGCCAAGTAATACTGTCTCTAGTTCCTGTTATCCCCAACCCCCTTAACCCCCTTAACCCCAAGTCATTATGTCTCTAGTTCCTGTTATCCCCAACCCCCTTAACCCCCTTAACGCCAAGTAATACTGTCTCTAGTTCCTGTTATCCCCAACCCCCTTAACCCCAAGTCATTCTGTCTCTAGTTCCTGTTATCCCCAACCCCCTTAACCCCCTTAACCCCAAGTAATACTGTCTCTAGTTCCTGTTATCCCCAACCCCCTTAACCCCCTTAACCCCAAGTAATACTGTCTCTAGTTCCTGTTATCCCCAACCCCCTTAACCCCAAGTCATACTGTCTCTAGTTCCTGTTATCCCCAACCCCTTAACCCCCTTAACGCCAAGTAATACTGTCTCTAGTTCCTGTTATCCCCAACCCCCTTAACCCCAAGTCATTCTGTCTCTAGTTCCTGTTATCCCCAACCCCCTTAACCCCCTTAACCCCAAGTAATACTGTCTCTAGTTCCTGTTATCCCCAACCCCCTTAACGCCAAGTAATACTGTCTCTAGTTCCTGTTATCCCCAACCCCCTTAACCCCCTTAACCCCAAGTCATTATGTCTCTAGTTCCTGTTATCCCCAACCCCCTTAACCCCCTTAACGCCAAGTAATACTGTCTCTAGTTCCTGTTATCCCCAACCCCCTTAACCCCAAGTCATTCTGTCTCTAGTTCCTGTTATCCCCAACCCCCTTAACCCCCCTTAACCCCAAGTAATACTGTCTCTAGTTCCTGTTATCCCCAACCCCCTTAACCCCCTTAACCCCAAGTAATACTGTCTCTAGTTCCTGTTATCCCCAACCCCCTTAACCCCAAGTCATACTGTCTCTAGTTCCTGTTATCCCCAACCCCCTTAACCCCCTTAACGCCAAGTAATACTGTCTCTAGTTCCTGTTATCCCCAACCCCCTTAACCCCAAGTCATTCTGTCTCTAGTTCCTGTTATCCCCAACCCCCTTAACCCCCTTAACCCCAAGTAATACTGTCTCTAGTTCCTGTTATCCCCAACCCCCTTAACGCCAAGTAATACTGTCTCTAGTTCCTGTTATCCCCAACCCCCTTAACCCCCTTAACCCCAAGTCATTATGTCTCTAGTTCCTGTTATCCCCAACCCCCTTAACCCCCTTAACGCCAAGTAATACTGTCTCTAGTTCCTGTTATCCCCAACCCCCTTAACCCCCTTAACCCCAAGTAATACTGTCTCTAGTTCCTGTTATCCCCAACCCCCTTAACCCCCCTTAACCCCAAGTCATTATGTCTCTAGTTCGTGTGTGTGTGTGTGTGTTGATACTTCTCCCCTCAGACCACTGTGGTCAAGTCAGGTCTTGGTTGACTTCTGGTTCCGGTCAGAGACCCTCAATCAGAGACCCTATTTCCTATATAGTGCACTACTTTAGAACAGCCACCATAGGGCTCTGTTAAAAAGTAGTGCACTATGCAGGGAATGGGGTGCCATTTTGGGGGGAGGCGCCCTGAATAGCATGTCTCGTTCCCTCTCTGGGGTCATTGGTACAACAGTAATGGCACCATCATGATGAAACCTATTCTGCTTCAGTGGTCACAGTATTTCAATGTTAAACAAAGACGGACAGAACAGTGGACAGTGGTGTCGTGAAGAGTTGCAATTCTATGGGATTATTTTAAACAAACACCCTAATACACTCCTCTAGTCATCTAACCACTAACAAACACACAGACACCCTAATACACTCCTCTAGTCATCTAACCACTAACAAACACACAAACACCCTAATACACTCCTCTAGTCATCTAACCACTAACAAACACCCTAATACACTCCTCTAGTCATCTAACCACTAACAAACACACAAACACCCTAATACACTCCTCTAGTCATCTAACCACTAACAAACACACAAACACACTAATACACTCCTCTAGTCATCTAACCACTAACAAACACACAAACACCCTAATACACTCCTCTAGTCATCTAACCACTAACAAACACACAAACACCCTAATACACTCCTCTAGTCATCTAACCACTAACAAACACACAAACACCCTAATACACTCCTCTAGTCATCTAACCACTAACAAACACACAAACACACTAATACACTCCTCTAGTCATCTAACCACTAACAAACACCCTAATACACTCCTCTAGTCATCTAACCACTAACAAACACACAAACACCCTAATACACTCCTCTAGTCATCTAACCACTAACAAACACCCTAATACACTCCTCTAGTCATCTAACCACTAACAAACACACAAACACCCTAATACACTCCTCTAGTCATCTAACCACTAACAAACACCCTAATACACTCCTCTAGTCATCTAACCACTAACAAACACACTAATACACTCCTCTAGTCATCTAACCACTAACAAACACACAAACACCCTAATACACTCCTCTAGTCATCTAACCACTAACAAACACCCTAATACACTCCTCTAGTCATCTAACCACTAACAAACACACAAACACCCTAATACACTCCTCTAGTCATCTAACCACTAACAAACACCCTAATACACTCCTCTAGTCATCTAACCACTAACAAACACACAAACACCCTAATACACTCCTCTAGTCATCTAACCACTAACAAACACCCTAATACACTCCTCTAGTCATCTAACCACTAACAAACACACAAACACCCTAATACACTCCTCTAGTCATCTAACCACTAACAAACACACAAACACACTAATACACTCCTCTAGTCATCTAACCACTAACAAACACCCTAATACACTCCTCTAGTCATCTAACCACTAACAAACACACAAACACCCTAATACACTCCTCTAGTCATCTAACCACTAACAAACACACAAACACACTAATACACTCCTCTAGTCATCTAACCACTAACAAACACACAAACACCCTAATACACTCCTCTAGTCATCTAACCACTAACAAACACACAAACACCCTAATACACTCCTCTAGTCATCTAACCACTAACAAACACACAAACACACTAATACACTCCTCTAGTCATCTAACCACTAACAAACACACAAACACCCTAATACACTCCTCTAGTCATCTAACCACTAACAAACACCCTAATACACTCCTCTAGTCATCTAACCACTAACAAACACACAAACACCCTAATACACTCCTCTAGTCATCTAACCACTAACAAACACACAAACACCCTAATACACTCCTCTAGTCATCTAACCACTAACAAACACCCTAATACACTCCTCTAGTCATCTAACCACTAACAAACACACAAACACCCTAATACACTCCTCTAGTCATCTAACCACTAACAAACACCCTAATACACTCCTCTAGTCATCTAACCACTAACAAACACACAAACACCCTAATACACTCCTCTAGTCATCTAACCACTAACAAACACCCTAATACACTCCTCTAGTCATCTAACCACTAACAAACACACAAACACCCTAATACACTCCTCTAGTCATCTAACCACTAACAAACACCCTAATACACTCCTCTAGTCATCTAACCACTAACAAACACACAAACACCCTAATACACTCCTCTAGTCATCTAACCACTAACAAACACCCTAATACACTCCTCTAGTCATCTAACCACTAACAAACACACAAACACACTAATACACTCCTCTAGTCATCTAACCACTAACAAACACCCTAATACACTCCTCTAGTCATCTAACCACTAACAAACACACAAACACCCTAATACACTCCTCTAGTCATCTAACCACTAACAAACACACAAACACACTAATACACTCCTCTAGTCATCTAACCACTAACAAACACCCTAATACACTCCTCTAGTCATCTAACCACTAACAAACACACAAACACCCTAATACACTCCTCTAGTCATCTAACCACTAACAAACACACAAACACCCTAATACACTCCTCTAGTCATCTAACCACTAACAAACACACAAACACCCTAATACACTCCTCTAGTCATCTAACCACTAACAAACACCCTAATACACTCCTCTAGTCATCTAACCACTAACAAACACACAAACACCCTAATACACTCCTCTAGTCATCTAACCACTAACAAACACACAAACACACTAATACACTCCTCTAGTCATCTAACCACTAACAAACACACAAACACCCTAATACACTCCTCTAGTCATCTAACCACTAACAAACACACAAACACCCTAATACACTCCTCTAGTCATCTAACCACTAACAAACACACAAACACCCTAATACACTCCTCTAGTCATCTAACCACTAACAAACACCCTAATACACTCCTCTAGTCATCTAACCACTAACAAACACACAAACACCCTAATACACTCCTCTAGTCATCTAACCACTAACAAACACACAAACACCCTAATACACTCCTCTAGTCATCTAACCACTAACAAACACCCTAATACACTCCTCTAGTCATCTAACCACTAACAAACACACAAACACCCTAATACACTCCTCTAGTCATCTAACCACTAACAAACACACTAATACACTCCTCTAGTCATCTAACCACTAACAAACACACAAACACCCTAATACACTCCTCTAGTCATCTAACCACTAACAAACACCCTAATACACTCCTCTAGTCATCTAACCACTAACAAACACACAAACACCCTAATACACTCCTCTAGTCATCTAACCACTAACAAACACACAAACACCCTAATACACTCCTCTAGTCATCTAACCACTAACAAACACCCTAATACACTCCTCTAGTCATCTAACCACTAACAAACACACAAACACCCTAATACACTCCTCTAGTCATCTAACCACTAACAAACACCCTAATACACTCCTCTAGTCATCTAACCACTAACAAACACACAAACACACTAATACACTCCTCTAGTCATCTAACCACTAACAAACACACAAACACCCTAATACACTCCTCTAGTCATCTAACCACTAACAAACACCCTAATACACTCCTCTAGTCATCTAACCACTAACAAACACACAAACACCCTAATACACTCCTCTAGTCATCTAACCACTAACAAACACACAAACACCCTAATACACTCCTCTAGTCATCTAACCACTAACAAACACCCTAATACACTCCTCTAGTCATCTAACCACTAACAAACACACAAACACCCTAATACACTCCTCTAGTCATCTAACAAACACGAAAACACATTTCAGTCCTCTTGGCTTTATGCTCAGAGATTTAGCACCAATTTAAACCAATTTGACATTTTTCTCTTTTTATATCCACATTTATTGTCATTGTGATATTCATCATTCTGGACCCAGCAAGCAACTCTATCCATCAGTCTCTGGTGTCAGTCTCAACTCTATCCAACAGTCTCTGGTGTCAGTCTCAACTCTATCCAACAGTCTCTGGTGTCAGTCTCAACTCTATCCAACAGTCTCTGGTGTCAGTCTCAACTCTATCCAACAGTCTCTGGTGTCAGTTTCAACTCTATCAAACAGTCTCTGGTGTCAGTCTCAACTCTATCCAACAGTCTCTTGTGTCAGTCTCAACTGTCCATCAGTCTCTTGTGTCGGTCTCAACTGTCCATCAGTCTCTGGTGTCAGTCTCAACTCTATCCAACAGTCTCTGGTGTCAGTCTCAACTCTATCCAACAGTCTCTGGTGTCAGTCTCAACTCTATCCAACAGTCTCTGGTGTCAGTCTCAACTCTATCCATCAGTCTCTGGTGTCAGTCTCAACTCTATCCAACAGTCTCTGGTGTCAGTCTCAACTCTATCCAACAGTCTCTGGTGTCTGTCTCAACTCTATCCATCAGTCTCTGGTGTCAGTCTCAACTCTATCCAACAGTCTCTGGTGTCAGTCTCAACTCTATCCAACAGTCTCTGGTGTCAGTCTCAACTCTATCCAACAGTCTCTGGTGTCAGTCTCAACTCTATCAAACAGTCTCTGGTGTCAGTCTCAACTCTATCCAACAGTCTCGTGTCAGTCTCAACTGTCCATCAGTCTCTTGTGTCGGTCTCAACTGTCCATCAGTCTCTGGTGTCAGTCTCAACTCTATCCATCAGTCTCTGGTGTCAGTTTCAATTCTATCCATCAGTCTCTGGTGTCAGTCTCAATTATATCCATCAGTCTCTGGTGTCAGTCTCAACTCTATCCATCAGTCTCTGGTGTCAGTGTCAACTCTATCCATCAGTCTCTGGTGTCAGTCTCAACTCTATCCATCAGTCTCTGGTGTCAGTCTCAACTCTATCCATCAGTCTCTGGTGTCAGTCTCAACTCTATCTATCAGTCTCTGGTGTCAGTCTCAACTCTATCCATCAGTCTCTGGTGTCAGTCTCAACTCTATCCAACAGTCTCTGGTGTCAGTCTCAACTCTATCTATCAGTCTCTAATGTCAGTCTCAACTCTATCCAACAGTCTCTTGGTGTCAGTCTCAACTCTATCCATCAGTCTCTGGTGTCAGTCTCAACTCTATCCATCAGTCTCTGGTGTCAGTCTCAACTCTATCTATCAGTCTCTGGTGTCAGTCTCAACTCTATCCATCAGTCTCTGGTGTCAGTCTCAACTCTATCCAACAGTCTCTGGTGTCAGTCTCAACTCTATCTATCAGTCTCTAATGTCAGTCTCAACTCTATCCAACAGTCTCTTGGTGTCAGTCTCAACTCTATCTATCAGTCTCTGGTGTCAGTCTCAACTCTATCCATCAGTCTCTGGTGTCAGTCTCAACTCTATCCAACAGTCTCTGGTGTCAGTCTCAACTCTATCTATCAGTCTCTGGTGTCAGTCTCAACTCTATCCATCAGTCTCTGGTGTCAGTCTCAACTCTATCCAACAGTCTCTGGTGTCAGTCTCAACTCTATCTATCAGTCTCTAATGTCAGTCTCAACTCTATCCAACAGTCTCTTGGTGTCAGTCTCAACTCTATCTATCAGTCTCTAATGTCAGTCTCAACTCTATCCATCAGTCTCTGGTGTCAGTCTCAACTCTATCCAACAGTCTCTTGGTGTCAGTCTCAACTCTATCCATCAGTCTCTGGTGTCAGTCTCAACTCTATCCATCAGTCTCTGGTGTCAGTCTCAACTCTATCCATCAGTCTCTGGTGTCAGTTCCATGTAGCCAAATAGCAGTGGTAGGCAGTGCTTTTACTGTCAACTAGATGAAAGAGTCATCTTTACATAATTGCGTTTTTGGGTTGGTGGACTGTTCTTTCCATAGCAGGCTACTAATCTGATAGTACGTACGGACAGTAGTACCTGCAGTTTTCATATGTTTTCTCTCTGTTTTCTCCCAATCTCTCTGTCAAGAGTTTCCTGAGTAAAACCTGGGGTCTGTTCAGATGGGTGCAATGTTACAGAATGTTTTGATAGCGTTGTGAAACGAGATAAGAAAACAACACAAATGTAATTTTGACACCGTATGCCTTGATAGGCTACCAATGAGAGAACGGGGGGGGGGGTGAATAAAGAAGCTAAAATCCACCGAATCCTCACTCCAGTAAGCACAAACGTACATCTGTCCTTAATCTACAAAGCAGATCTTAACAGTAATTCTTTTTAGGTCTGCTCATTTCAGCCTGTGCGTACAAGTAGGCCTACATACGTATCTCTGTTCTTATTCTACAAAGCAGACCTTGATTCTTTTTTTAAGTGTGCTCTGCTCTGCTCTGTCACTACTGTCCCTCTGGGGATCTTGGTCTGCGTCACTCTGATCTTCTTCTCCAGCCTGCGTTAAGACTGAAAGAGCACTGGTCCTCGAGGAGGGGGTAGGACTGAGTTCAGGCTTTAGACGTCATCAACTCCCTACCGGGACCCTCACTAAACCTAGCGTCTCTTGAACTCCCTATATCCCACATCACCTCGATCCCCTACACCCCGAGGCTCTTGTGTAGATCTGAGAGGATTGGGTAGGTGTTGGTATAACAAGCAACATGACGTTGTGCTTTGTGTCCCACCTGTCTGGTCTCCTCTGCAAGATGTTTTGGAGTGTAAGAGCATTGGTCCTCGAGAAGGACACAATTCCAGAGTTCAAGCTCCCGACGTCGTCAACTCCGAACACAACCGACCGTGGCCTCTCAAAGCTTTGTCGAAACTATATTCCTTACAACTTCTTCAAATCTGGTGAACTTTAGTACACTCGAAAAACCAAGACACTAGCCTCTGATGTGTCAAACAATTCCCCTCCTCTGAATCTTGAATCAACTCATGGCCTCACCCCTACCTACGCCCTACGCCCTACGCTCTATGCCCTACGCTCTACGCCCTACGCTCTACGCCCTACGCTCTAGTGTGTATCTGAGAGGAACGGAGTGGTGTCCGCTGCACAATATGGCCACATTTCCACCTGATCTATCAGAACCTCATCGTCAACTCCCTACTGGATCGGCACACAACCTAGCTATCCTCTCGAGTCACACTCTCCCTGAATCCCAAATCGACCCCTAGCCCCTGGACACCCTAATCACTTGCGTAGGTCAGAAATAATTTGGGAAAGGGGGTTATGAAGAGCACGGCAGTGCTTAGCTTTCCATTCGAAAGTCTGGGTGGAATATTCACCACATTGCTTACACCTATTACTCTCCACTGAGATGTAGGGGGTAGGGGGTAGGGGACAAGGTGTTGTTTCTGGACACGGCCCTAGAGCCACACTTAGCCTGTAGTGCTCATTATACTTTGTTCAACTTTCCGACGAACTTTGGTGAACTCAACAACAAAAAAACAAGACACTATTGGACCTCATACGAAACACAGACTATGACATCACCATAGACAATACATGAGAGAAAATGCCTTTTTACGGCGTCAAAAACAAATCAAATGTTATTTGTCACATGCGTCAAATACAAGAGGTTTAGACTTGACTGTGAAATGCCAACAATACAGAATTAAAAAGTATTGAAAAAAATTAACAAATAAAAATAGAAAATAGAAACAATAAATAACAATAACGACTCTATAAACAACGAGTACGAGGTAGTTGAGGTAATAATAAGGCTACAAGGAGAACAAGTACTGAGTCAATGTGCAGGGTTACCAGTACTGAGTCAATGTGCAGGGGTACCAGTACTGAGTCAATGTGCAGGGGTACCAGTACTGAGTCAATGTGCAGGGGTACCAGTACTGAGTCAATGTGCAGGGGTACCAGTACTGAGTCAATGTGCAGGGGTACCAGTACTGAGTCAATGTGCAGGGGTACCAGTACTGAGTCAATGTGCAGGGGTACCAGTACTGAGTCAATGTGCAGGGGTACCAGTACTGAGTCAATGTGTAGGGGTACCAGTACTGAGTCAATGTGTAGGGGTACCAGTACTGAGTCAATGTGCAGGGGTACCAGTACTGAGTCAATGTGCAGGGGTACCAGTACTGAGTCAATGTGCAGGGGTATCAGTACTGAGTCAATGTGCAGGGGTACCAGTACTGAGTCAATGTGCAGGGGTACCAGTACTGAGTCAATGTGCAGGGGTACCAGTACTGAGTCAATGTGCAGGGGTACCAGTACTGAGTCAATGTGCAGGGGTACCAGTACTGAGTCAATGTGTAGGGGTACCAGTACTGAGTCAATGTGTAGGGGTACCAGTACTGAGTCAATGTGCAGGGGTACCAGTACTGAGTCAATGTGCAGGGGTACCAGTACTGAGTCAATGTGCAGGGGTACCAGTACTGAGTCAATGTGCAGGGGTACCAGTACTGAGTCAATGTGCAGGGGTACCAGTACTGAGTCAATGTGCAGGGGTACCAGTACTGAGTCAATGTGCAGGGGTACCAGTACTGAGTCAATGTGCAGGGGTACCAGTACTGAGTCAATGTGCAGGGGTACCAGTACTGAGTCAATGTGCAGGGGTACCAGTACTGAGTCAATGTGCAGGGGTACCAGTACTGAGTCAATGTGCAGGGGTACCAGTACTGAGTCAATGTGCAGGGGTATCAGTGCTGACTTAATGTGCAGGGGTATCAGTGCTGACTTAATGTGCAGGGGTACCAGTACTGAGTCAATGTGCAGGGGTACCAGTACTGAGTCAATGTGCAGGGGTACCAGTACTGAGTCAATGTGCAGGGGTACCAGTACTGAGTCAATGTGCAGGGGTACCAGTACTTAGTCAATGTGCAGGGGTACCAGTACTGAGTCAATGTGCAGGGGTACCAGTACTGAGTCAATGTGCAGGGGTATCAGTGCTGACTTAATGTGCAGGGGTACCAGTACTGAGTCAATGTGCAGGGGTATCAGTACTGAGTCAATGTGCAGGGGTACCAGTACTGAGTCAATGTGCAGGGGTACCAGTACTGAGTCAATGTGCAGGGGTACCAGTACTGAGTCAATGTGCAGGGGTACCAGTACTGAGTCAATGTGCAGGGGTACCAGTACTGAGTCAATGTGCAGGGGTACCAGTACTGAGTCAATGTGTAGGGGTACCAGTACTGAGTCAATGTGTAGGGGTACCAGTACTGAGTCAATGTGCAGGGGTACCAGTACTGAGTCAATGTGCAGGGGTACCAGTACTGAGTCAATGTGCAGGGGTATCAGTACTGAGTCAATGTGCAGGGGTACCAGTACTGAGTCAATGTGCAGGGGTACCAGTACTGAGTCAATGTGCAGGGGTACCAGTACTGAGTCAATGTGCAGGGGTACCAGTACTGAGTCAATGTGCAGGGGTACCAGTACTGAGTCAATGTGTAGGGGTACCAGTACTGAGTCAATGTGTAGGGGTACCAGTACTGAGTCAATGTGCAGGGGTACCAGTACTGAGTCAATGTGCAGGGGTATCAGTACTGAGTCACTGTGCAGGGGTACCAGTACTGAGTCACTGTGCAGGGGTACCAGTACTGAGTCAATGTGCAGGGGTACCAGTACTGAGTCAATGTGTAGGGGTACCAGTACTGAGTCAATGTGCAGGGGTACCAGTACTGAGTCAATGTGCAGGGGTACCAGTACTGAGTCAATGTGCAGGGGTACCAGTACTGAGTCAATGTGCAGGGGTACCAGTACTGAGTCAATGTGCAGGGGTATCAGTACTGAGTCAATGTGCAGGGGTATCAGTACTGAGTCACTGTGCAGGGGTACCAGTACTGAGTCACTGTGCAGGGGTACCAGTACTGAGTCAATGTGCAGGGGTACCAGTACTGAGTCAATGTGTAGGGGTACCAGTACTGAGTCAATGTGCAGGGGTACCAGTACTGAGTCAATGTGCAGGGGTACCAGTACTGAGTCAATGTGCAGGGGTACCAGTACTGAGTCAATGTGCAGGGGTACCAGTACTGAGTCAATGTGCAGGGGTACCAGTACTGAGTCAATGTGTAGGGGTACCAGTACTGAGTCAATGTGCAGGGGTACCAGTACTGAGTCAATGTGCAGGGGTACCAGTACTGAGTCAATGTGCAGGGGTACCAGTACTGAGTCAATGTGCAGGGGTACCAGTACTGAGTCAATGTACAGGGGTACCAGTACTGAGTCAATGTGCAGGGGTACCAGTACTGAGTCAATGTGCAGGGGTACCAGTACTGAGTCAATGTGCAGGGGTACCAGTACATTATGTTGTGTTACAGCCTGAACTCAAAATTATTTAAATAGATGTTTTTTCCTTACCCCTTGATAAACAATACCACATAAAGTGAAAACATGTTTTTTAAATTCTTCAGCAAATTTATTGAGAATGAAATACAGAAATATCTCATTTACACACACTACCGTTCAAAAGTTTGGGGTAGAAATGTAAAAGCACATTTTTTCGATTAAAATAACATCAAATTGATCCGAAATACAGTGTAGACATTGTTAATGTTGTAAATGACCATTGTAGCTGGAAACTACAGACTTTTTTATGAAATATCTACATAGGTGTACAGAGGCCCATTATCAGCAACCATCACTCCTGTGTTTCAATGGCACTTCAATTGTGCTAGCTAATCCAAGTTTATCATTTTAAAAGGCTAATTGATCATTGGAAAACCCTTACGTTAGCACAGCTAAAAACTGTTGTCCTGAATAAAGATGCAATAAAACTGGTCTTCTTTTGACAAGTTGAGTATCTGGAGCATCAGCATTTGGGTATTCGATTACAGACTCAAAATGGCCAGAAACAAAGAACTTTCTTCTGAAACTCGTCAGTCTATTCTTGTTCTGAGAAATTAAGGCTATTCCATGCGAGAAATTGCCAAGAAACTGAAGATCTCGTACAGCACTGTGTACTCGAACCACTAGGCTACCTGCTGTCCCAACACTCTAACCACAAGGCTACCTGCCGTCCCTACACTCTAACCACTAGGCTACCTGCCGTCCCTACACTCTAACCACTAGGCTACCTGCCGTCCCTACACTCTAACCACTAGGCTACCTGCCTTCCCTACACTCTAACCACTAGGCTACCTGCCGTCCCTACACTCTAACCACTAGGCTACCTGCCGTCCCTACACTCTAACCACTAGGCTACCTGCCGTCCCTACACTCTAACCACTAGGCTACCTGCCTTCCCTACACTCTAACCACTAGGCTACCTGCCGTCCCTACACTCTAACCACTAGGCTACCTGCCGTCCCTACACTCTAACCACTAGGCTACCTGCCGTCCCTACACTCTAACCACTAGGCTACCTGCCATCCCTACACTCTAACCACTAAGCTACCTGCCGCCCCTACACTCTAACCACTAGTCTACCTGCCGTCCCTACACTAACCACTAGGCTACCTGCCGCCCCTACACTCTAACCACTAGGTTACCTGCCGCCCCTACACTCTAACCACTAGGCTACCTGTCACCCCTACACTCTAACCACTAGGCTACCTGCCGTCCCTACACTCTAACCACTAGGCTACCTGCCGTCCCTACACTCTAACCACTAGGCTACCTGCCGTCCCTACACTCTAACCACTAGGCTACC
>NC_060183.1:8283950-8308950 GCF_021184085.1 Oncorhynchus gorbuscha
CATTTCTGTCTCCATGCTCCTATCTTGTCATAAAAAAAATACCAAGGAACTTCAGAATTTCAGTCTACTTAAAAAAACGGGTTATAGTGGTCTAGTCAAGATTATAATAACAAAGTGCCAATTTCCTCATAGTCCTCATAGAACCCCTAAACTATAACCTACAGGTATATCAGAAGCCCTAAACTATAACCTACAGGTATATCAGAACCCAGCCCTAATCTATAACCTACAGGTATATCAGAACCCCTAAACTATAACCTACAGGTATATCAGAACCCCTAAACTATAACCTACAGGTATATCAGAACCCCTAAACTATAACCTACAGGTATATCAGAAGCCCTAAACTATAACCTACAGGTATATCAGAAGCCCTAAACTATAACCTACAGGTATATCAGAACCCCTAAACTATAACCTACAGGTATATCAGAACCCCTAAACTATAACCTACAGGTATATCAGAACCCCTAAACTATAACCTACAGGTATATCAGAACCCCTAAACTATAACCTACAGGTATATCAGAACCCCTAAACTATAACCTACAGGTATATCAGAACCCAGCCCTAAACTATAACCTACAGGTATATCAGAACCCCTAAACTATAACCTACAGGTATATCAGAACCCCTAAACTATAACCTACAGGTATATCAGAACCCCTAAACTATAACCTACAGGTATATCAGAACCCCTAAACTATAACCTACAGGTATATCAGAACCCCTAAACTATAACCTACAGGTATATCAGAACCCCTAAACTATAACCTACAGGTATATCAGAACCCCTAAACTATAACCTACAGGTATATCAGAAGCCCTAAACTATAACCTACAGGTATATCAGAACCCCTAAACTATAACCTACAGGTATATCAGAACCCCTAAACTATAACCTACAGGTATATCAGAACCCCTAAGCTATAACCTACAGGTATATCAGAATCAGAACCCCTAAACTATAACCTACAGGTATATCAGAACCCCTAAACTATAACCTACAGGTATATCAGAACCCCTAAACTATAACCTACAGGTATATCAGAACCCCTAAACTATAACCTACAGGTATATCAGAAGCCCTAAACTATAACCTACAGGTATATCAGAAGCCCTAAACTATAACCTACAGGTATATCAGAACCCCTAAACTATAACCTACAGGTATATCAGAACCCAGCCCTAAACTATAACCTACAGGTATATCAGAAGCCCTAAACTATAACCTACAGGTATATCAGAACCCCTAAACTATAACCTACAGGTATATCAGAACCCAGCCCTAAACTATAACCTACAGGTATATCAGAACCCCTAAACTATAACCTACAGGTATATCAGAAGCCCTAAACTATAACCTACAGGTATATCAGAACCCAGCCCTAAACTATAACCTACAGGTATATCAGAACCCCTAAACTATAACCTACAGGTATATCAGAACCCAGCCCTAAACTATAACCTACAGGTATATCAGAAGCCCTAAACTATAACCTACAGGTATATCAGAACCCCTAAACTATAACCTACAGGTATATCAGAACCCAGCCCTAAACTATAACCTACAGGTATATCAGAACCCCTAAACTATAACCTACAGGTATATCAGAAGCCCTAAACTATAACCTACAGGTATATCAGAACCCAGCCCTAAACTATAACCTACAGGTATATCAGAACCCCTAAACTATAACCTACAGGTATATCAGAACCCCTAAACTATAACCTACAGGTATATCAGAACCCCTAAACTATAACCTACAGGTATATCAGAACCCCTAAACTATAACCTACAGGTATATCAGAACCCCTAAACTATAACCTACAGGTATATCAGAACCCCCCTAAACTATAACCTACAGGTATATCAGAACCCCTAAACTATAACCTACAGGTATATCAGAACCCCTAAACTATAACCTACAGGTATATCAGAACTATAACCTACAGGTATATCAGAACCCCTAAACTATAACCTACAGGTATATCAGAACCCCTAAACTATAACCTACAGGTATATCAGAACCCCCTAAACTATAACCTACAGGTATATCAGAACCCCTAAACTATAACCTACAGGTATATCAGAACCCTAAACTATAACCTACAGGTATATCAGAACCCCTAAACTATAACCTACAGGTATATCAGAACCCCTAAACTATAACCTACAGCCCTAAACTATAACCTACAGGTATATCAGAACCCAGCCCTAAACTATAACCTACAGGTATATCAGAACCCCTAAACTATAACCTACAGGTATATCAGAACCCCTAAACTATAACCTACAGGTATATCAGAACCCCTAAACTATAACCTACAGGTATATCAGAACCCTAAACTATAACCTACAGGTATATCAGAACAGAACCCTAAACTATAACCTACAGGTATATCAGAACCCCTAAACTATAACCTACAGGTATATCAGAACCCCTAAACTATAACCTACAGGTATATCAGAACCCCTAAACTATAACCTACAGGTATATCAGAAGCCCTAAACTATAACCTACAGGTATATCAGAACCCCTAAACTATAACCTACAGGTATATCAGAACCCCTAAACTATAACCTACAGGTATATCAGAACCCAGCCCTAAACTATAACCTACAGGTATATCAGAACCCCTAAACTATAACCTACAGGTATATCAGAACCCAGCCCTAAACTATAACCTACAGGTATATCAGAACCCCTAAACTATAACCTACAGGTATATCAGAACCCAGCCCTAAACTATAACCTACAGGTATATCAGAACCCCTAAACTATAACCTACAGGTATATCAGAACCCCTAAACTATAACCTACAGGTATATCAGAACCCCTAAACTATAACCTACAGGTATATCAGAAGCCCTAAACTATAACCTACAGGTATATCAGAAGCCCTAAACTATAACCTACAGGTATATCAGAACCCCTAAACTATAACCTACAGGTATATCAGAACCCCTAAACTATAACCTACAGGTATATCAGAACCCCTAAACTATAACCTACAGGTATATCAGAACCCCTAAACTATAACCTACAGGTATATCAGAAGCCCTAAACTATAACCTACAGGTATATCAGAAGCCCTAAACTATAACCTACAGGTATATCAGAACCCCTAAACTATAACCTACAGGTATATCAGAACCCCTAAACTATAACCTACAGGTATATCAGAACCCCCCTAAACTATAACCTACAGGTATATCAGAACCCCTAAACTATAACCTACAGGTATATCAGAACCCCTAAACTATAACCTACAGGTATATCAGAACCCCTAAACTATAACCTACAGGTATATCAGAAGCCCTAAACTATAACCTACAGGTATATCAGAACCCCTAAACTATAACCTACAGGTATATCAGAACCCCTAAACTATAACCTACAGGTATATCAGAACCCCTAAACTATAACCTACAGGTATATCAGAACCCCTAAACTATAACCTACAGGTATATCAGAACCCCTAAACTATAACCTACAGGTATATCAGAACCCCTAAACTATAACCTACAGGTATATCAGAAGCCCTAAACTATAACCTACAGGTATATCAGAACCCCTAAACTATAACCTACAGGTATATCAGAACCCCTAAACTATAACCTACAGGTATATCAGAACCCCTAAACTATAACCTACAGGTATATCAGAACCCCTAAACTATAACCTACAGGTATATCAGAACCCCTAAACTATAACCTACAGGTATATCAGAACCCAGCCCTAAACTATAACCTACAGGTATATCAGAACCCCTAAACTATAACCTACAGGTATATCAGAACCCCTAAACTATAACCTACAGGTATATCAGAACCCAGCCCTAAACTATAACCTACAGGTATATCAGAACCCCTAAACTATAACCTACAGGTATATCAGAACCCAGCCCTAAACTATAACCTACAGGTATATCAGAACCCCTAAACTATAACCTACAGGTATATCAGAACCCCTAAACTATAACCTACAGGTATATCAGAACCCCTAAACTATAACCTACAGGTATATCAGAACCCCTCAGAACCCCTAAACTATAACCTACAGGTATATCAGAAGCCCTAAACTATAACCTACAGGTATATCAGAACCCCTAAACTATAACCTACAGGTATATCAGAACCCCTAAACTATAACCTACAGGTATATCAGAACCCCTAAACTATAACCTACAGGTATATCAGAACCCCTAAACTATAACCTACAGGTATATCAGAACCCCTAAACTATAACCTACAGGTATATCAGAACCCCTAAACTATAACCTACAGGTATATCAGAACCCCTAAACTATAACCTACAGGTATATCAGAACCCAGCCCTAAACTATAACCTACAGGTATATCAGAACCCAGCCCTAAACTATAACCTACAGGTATATCAGAACCCCTAAACTATAACCTACAGGTATATCAGAACCCCTAAACTATAACCTACAGGTATATCAGAAGCCCTAAACTATAACCTACAGGTATATCAGAAGCCCTAAACTATAACCTACAGGTATATCAGAACCCCTAAACTATAACCTACAGGTATATCAGAACCCCTAAACTATAACCTACAGGTATATCAGAACCCCTAAACTATAACCTACAGGTATATCAGAACCCCTAAACTATAACCTACAGGTATATCAGAACCCCTAAACTATAACCTACAGGTATATCAGAACCCCTAAACTATAACCTACAGGTATATCAGAACCCTAAACTATAACCTACAGGTATATCAGAACCCCTAAACTATAACCTACAGGTATATCAGAACCCCTAAACTATAACCTACAGGTATATCAGAACCCCTAAACTATAACCTACAGGTATATCAGAACCCCTAAACTATAACCTACAGGTATATCAGAACCCCTAAACTATAACCTACAGGTATATCAGAACCCCTAAACTATAACAGGTAAGAACCCAGCCCTAAACTATAACCTACAGGTATATCAGAACCCTAAACTATAACCTACAGGTATATCAGAACCCCCCTAAACTATAACCTACAGGTATATCAGAACCCCTAAACTATAACCTACAGGTATATCAGAACCCCTAAACTATAACCTACAGGTATATCAGAACCCCTATAACCTAAACTATAACCTACAGGTATATCAGAACCCCTAAACTATAACCTACAGGTATATCAGAACCCCTAAACTATAACCTACAGGTATATCAGAACCCCTAAACTATAACCTACAGGTATATCAGAACCCCTAAACTATAACCTACAGGTATATCAGAACCCCTAAACTATAACCTACAGGTATATCAGAACCCCTAAACTATAACCTACAGGTATATCAGAACCCCTAAACTATAACCTACAGGTATATCAGAACCCCTAAACTATAACCTACAGGTATATCAGAACCCCTAAACTATAACCTACAGGTATATCAGAACCCCTAAACTATAACCTACAGGTATATCAGAACCCCTAAACTATAACCTACAGGTATATCAGAACCCCTAAACTATAACCTACAGGTATATCAGAACCCTAAACTATAACCTACAGGTATATCAGAACCCTAAACTATAACCTACAGGTATATCAGAACCCCTAAACTATAACCTACAGGTATATCAGAACCCCTAAACTATAACCTACAGGTATATCCCCCTAAACTATAACCTACAGGTATATCAGAACCCTAAACTATAACCTACAGGTATATCAGAACCCCTAAACTATAACCTACAGGTATATCAGAACCCCTAAACTAAACCTAACCTACAGGTATATCAGAACCCCTAAACTATAACCTACAGGTATATCAGAACCCCTAAACTATAACCTACAGGTATATCAGAACCCCTAAACTATAACCTACAGGTATATCAGAAGCCCTAAACTATAACCTACAGGTATATCAGAACCCCTAAACTATAACCTACAGGTATATCAGAAGCCCTAAACTATAACCTACAGGTATATCAGAACCCAGCCCTAAACTATAACCTACAGGTATATCAGAACCCCTAAACTATAACCTACAGGTATATCAGAAGCCCTAAACTATAACCTACAGGTATATCAGAACCCCTAAACTATAACCTACAGGTATATCAGAACCCCTAAACTATAACCTACAGGTATATCAGAACCCATCCCTAAACTATAACCTACAGGTATATCAGAAGCCCTAAACTATAACCTACAGGTATATCAGAACCCCTAAACTATAACCTACAGGTATATCAGAAGCCCTAAACTATAACCTACAGGTATATCAGAACCCATCCCTAAACTATAACCTACAGGTATATCAGAACCCAGCCCTAAACTATAACCTACAGGTATATCAGAACCCCTAAACTATAACCTACAGGTATATCAGAACCCAGCCCTAAACTATAACCTACAGGTATATCAGAACCCCTAAACTATAACCTACAGGTATATCAGAAGCCCTAAACTATAACCTACAGGTATATCAGAACCCCTAAACTATAACCTACAGGTATATCAGAACCCAGCCCTAAACTATAACCTACAGGTATATCAGAACCCCTAAACTATAACCTACAGGTATATCAGAACCCCTAAACTATAACCTACAGGTATATCAGAACCCCTAAACTATAACCTACAGGTATATCAGAAGCCCTAAACTATAACCTACAGGTATATCAGAACCCCTAAACTATAACCTACAGGTATATCAGAACCCAGCCCTAATCTATAACCTACAGGTATATCAGAAGCCCTAAACTATAACCTACAGGTTTATCAGAACCCATCCCTAAACTATAATCTAGACCAATCATTAACCAATCTGGAATCCATCCATAGACCAGTCATTAACCAATCTGCAATACATCATAGTGTACCATTAGATGCTGAAAGAAGTGCTTCTCTATGAGGGAGAACGCATCTGTGTCCTAATGGCACTCTACTCCCTCTATAGTGCATTGCTTTTGACCAGAGCCCAATGGGATACCCTATGGACCATGGTCAAAAGTAGTGCACCATATAGGAAACAAGGTCCCATTTAGTCACGACTCTACCATGATTAAATGACATTCAATGGAGCCAGGAAATGCCCAGCATGATAACTTCCTGCCCACAACATAAGACTTCTTCATTTAGTTAAATCACTTCCTCCTCCACAGCCATTTTGGATTGAGAATGCCTGTCAGATGCTATTAGTGCTGACCTGGAGTGACCTCCGAGACCTCAGGGCACACACACACACACACACTTATACACACACACACACATTTTAAATACTTTACTTGAATCCACCAATCAAATTGACAGGAAAAAGGATCCAAACAAGGTCCCTGTCTGCATGGCACTCAAGGTTACAGCAAGAACTTCAGTAAGGCCATTCTACTGCCAATGTTATGCTATGGAGATTGCATGGCTGTGTGCTCGAGATTTGCATGTCTACAACGGGTGTGGCTGAAATAGCCGAATCCACTCATTTGAAGGGGTGTCCACATACTTTTGTATATATAGTGTATACACTTCATTTTGAGTTTTAAAAAGTGACATTGTCTAAGCTAATTACACAGGAAACAGACACCACATGGGAAGTATGTTTTCTGCCCAGTGAGAGAGAGACTAAAGTGCGTGTGACACTTTGTGAACGTCAGTTCCCCTCAGACACAATTAATCTATCCCTGAGCGCTCTCCCTTGGCCCAGGAAGTGCTGTCAGGATTATCCTAAATTAAGAAATGATTAATTGATTGTCAGAGAGACGTCACTGATTTTGAAAAGAGCAGCAGGGCAAAATGTTTTGCTGCTTTTCAATGACATACTGACATGATGCCACTGAATAGACTACTAGACTATAGTGACTTGATGCCACTGAATAGACTACTAGACTATAGTGACTTGATGACACTGAATAGACTACTAGACTATAGTGACTAATACTGACATGATGCCACTGAATAGACTACTAGACTATAGTGACTAATACTGACTTGATGCCACTGAATAGACTACTAGACTATAGTGACTTGATACCACTGAATAGACTACTAGACTATAGTGACTAATACTGACTTGATGCCACTGAATAGACTACTAGACTATAGTGACTTGATGCCACTGAATAGACTACTAGACTATAGTGACTTGATGCCACTGAATAGACTACTAGACTATAGTGACTTGATGCCACTGAATAGACTACTAGACTATAGTGACTTGATGCCACTGAATAGACTACTAGACTATAGTGACTTGATACCACTGAATAGACTACTAGACTATAGTGACTTGATGCCACTGAATAGACTACTAGACTATAGTGACTAATACTGACATGATGCCACTGAATAGACTACTAGACTATAGTGACTTGATACCACTGAATAGACTACTAGACTATAGTGACTTGATACCACTGAATAGACTACTAGACTATAGTGACTAATACTGACTTGATGCCACTGAATAGACTACTAGACTATAGTGACTTGATGCCACTGAATAGACTACTAGACTATAGTGACTTGATGCCACTGAATAGACTACTAGACTATAGTGACTAATACTGACTTGATGCCACTGAATAGACTACTAGACTATAGTGACTTGATACCACTGAATAGACTACTAGACTATAGTGACTTGATACCACTGAATAGACTACTAGACTATAGTGACTAATACTGACTTGATGCCACTGAATAGACTACTAGACTATAGTGACTAATACTGACTTGATGCCACTGAATAGACTACTAGACTATAGTGACTTGATACCACTGAATAGACTACTAGACTATAGTGACTTGATACCACTGAATAGACTACTAGACTATAGTGACTTGATACCACTGAATAGACTACTAGACTATAGTGACTTGATGCCACTGAATAGACTACTAGACTATAGTGACTTGATGCCACTGAATAGACTACTAGACTATAGTGACTTGATGCCACTGAATAGACTACTAGACTATAGTGACTAATACTGACATGATGCCACTGAATAGACTACTAGACTATAGTGACTAATACTGACATGATGCCACTGAATAGACTACTAGACTATAGTGACTAATACTGACTTGATGCCACTGAATAGACTACTAGACTGTGGTGACTAATACTGACTTGATGCCACTGAATAGACTACTAGACTATAGTGACTTGATACCACTGAATAGACTACTAGACTATAGTGACTTGATACCACTGAATAGACTACTAGACTATAGTGACTTGATACCACTGAATAGACTACTAGACTATAGTGACTTGATGCCACTGAATAGACTACTAGACTATAGTGACTTGATACCACTGAATAGACTACTAGACTATAGTGACTTGATGCCACTGAATAGACTACTAGACTATAGTGACTTGATACCACTGAATAGACTACTAGACTATAGTGACTTGATGCCACTGAATAGACTACTAGACTATAGTGACTAATACTGACTTGATGCCACTGAATAGACTACTAGACTATAGTGACATGATACCACTGAATAGACTACTAGACTATAGTGACTTGATGCCACTGAATAGACTACTAGACTATAGTGACTTGATGCCTCTGAATAGACTACTAGACTATAGTGACTAATACTGACATGATGCCACTGAATAGACTACTAGACTATAGTGACTAATACTGACATGATGCCACTGAATAGACTACTAGACTATACTGACTTGATGCCACTGAATAGACTACTAGACTATAGTGACTTGATACCACTGAATAGACTACTAGACTATAGTGACTTGATACCACTGAATAGACTACTAGACTATAGTGACTTGATACCACTGAATAGACTACTAGACTATAGTGACTTGATACCACTGAATAGACTACTAGACTATAGTGACTTGATACCACTGAATAGACTACTAGACTATAGTGACTTGATGCCACTGAATAGACTACTAGACTATAGTGACTTGATACCACTGAATAGACTACTAGACTATAGTGACTTGATACCACTGAATAGACTACTAGACTATAGTGACTAATACTGACTTGATGCCACTGAATAGACTACTAGACTATAGTGACATGATACCACTGAATAGACTACTAGACTATAGTTACTTGATGCCACTGAATAGACTACTAGACTATAGTGACTTGATGCCACTGAATAGACTACTAGACTATAGTGACTTGATGCCACTGAATAGACTACTAGACTATAGTGACTTGATGCCACTGAATAGACTACTAGACTATAGTGACTTGATGCCACTGAATAGACTACTAGACTATAGTGACTAATACTGACATGATGCCACTGAATAGACTACTAGACTATAGTGACTTGATGCCACTGAATAGACTACTAGACTATAGTGACTTGATGCCACTGAATAGACTACTAGACTATAGTGACTTGATGCCACTGAATAGACTACTAGACTATAGTGACTTGATGCCACTGAATAGACTACTAGACTATAGTGACTTGATGCCACTGAATAGACTACTAGACTGTGGTGACTTTAAAGTGGAACTGACAGCATTTAAGCCACATGAAATCTTATTAAAATCTGTTCAAATATACCCCCAGGAAGAATATGGCACCCTTTTTAATTATTTTTATTATTTTTACATTTTCTGACAAGCGAGCACTGAGATAGGGTCATTTTCATAAAATCATTGAATATTTGGGAATTACATATAGTAAGGTACTTTGGAAAAATGTATAGCAATATAGAGTGGGCAGTATAGAGTATAGAGCAATATAGAGTGGGCAGTATAGAGTATAGAGCAATATAGAGTGGGCAGTATTGCGTATAGAGCAATATAGAGTGGGCAGTATAGAGTATAGAGCAATATAGAGTGGGCAGTATAGAGCAATATAGAGTGGGCAGTATAGAGCAATATAGAGTGGGCAGTATAGAGTATAGAACAATATAGAGTGGGCAGTATAGAGTATAGAGCAATATAGAGTGGGCAATATAGAGTATAGAACAATATAGAGTGGGCAGTATAGAGTATAGAGCAATATAGAGTGGGCAATATAGAGTATAGAGCAATATAGAGTGGGCAGTATAGAGTATAGAGCAATATAGAGTGGGCAATATAGAGTGGGCAGTATAGAGTATAGAGCAATATAGAGTGGGCAATATAGAGTATAGAGCAATATAGAGTGGGCAGTATAGAGTATAGAGCAATATAGAGCGGGCAGTATAGAGTATATAGCAATATAGAGTGGGCAGTATAGAGCAATATAGAGTGGGCAGTATAGAGTATATAGCAATATAGAGTGGGCAGTATAGAGTATAGAGCAATATAGAGTATATAGCAATATAGAGTGGGCAGTATAGAGTATAGAGCAATATAGAGTGGGCAGTATAGAGTATAGAGCAATATAGAGTGGGCAGTATAGAGTATAGAGCAATATAGAGCGGGCAGTATAGAGTATAGAGCAATATAGAGTGGGCAATATAGAGTGGGCAGTATAGAGTATAGAACAATATAGAGCGGGCAGTATAGAGTATATAATAATATAGAGTGGGCAGTATAGAGTATAGAACAATATAGAGTGGGCAGTATAGAGTATAGAACAATATAGAGTGGGCAGTATAGAGTATAGAACAATATAGAGTGGGCAGTATAGAGTATAAAGCAATATAGAGTGGGCAGTATAGAGTATTGAGTATAGAACAATATAGAGTGGGCAGTGTAGAGTATAGAGCAATATAGAGTGGGCAGTATAGAGTATAGAGTATAGAACAATATAGAGTGGGCAGTATAGAGCAATATAGAGTGGGCAGTATAGAGTATAGAGTATAGAGCAATATAGAGTGGGCAGTAGAGTATAGAGCAATATAGAGTGGGCAGTATAGAGTATTGAGTATAGAACAATATAGAGTGGCCAGTATAGAGTATAGAGCAATATAGAGTGGGCAGTATAGAGTATAGAGCAATATAGAGTGGGCAGTATAGAGTATTGAGTATAGAACAATATAGAGTGGGCAGTATAGAGTATTGAGTATAGAGCAATATAGAGTGGGCAGTATAGAGTATATAGCAATATAGAGTGGGCAGTATAGAGTATAGAGCAATATAGAGTGGGCAGTATAGAGTATTGAGTATAGAACAATATAGAGTGGGCAGTATAGAGTGGGCAGTATAGAGTATAGAACAATATAGAGTGGGCAGTATAGAGTATAGAACAATATAGAGTGGGCAGTATAGAGTATAGAGTATAGAACAATATAGAGTGGGCAGTATAGAGTGGGCAGTATAGAGTATAGAACAATATAGAGTGGGCAGTATAGAGTATAGAACAATATAGAGTGGGCAGTATAGAGTGGGCAGTATAGAGTATAGAACAATATAGAGTGGGCAGTATAGAGTATAGAACAATATTAACATTTAACATTTAAGTCATTTAGCAGACGCTCTTATCCAGAGCGACTTACAAATTGGTGCATTCACCTTATGACATCCAGTGGAACAGTCACTTTACAATAGTGCATCTAAATCTTAAAGGGGGGGTGAGAGGGATTACTTATCCTATCCTAGGTATTCCTTAAAGAGGTGGGGTTTCAGGTGTATCCGGGAAGGTGGTGATTGACTCCACTGTCCTGGCGTCGTGAGGGAGTTTGTTCCACCATTGGGGGGCCAGAGCAGCGAACAGTTTTGACTGGGCTGAGTGAGTGGGCAGTATAGAGCAATATAGAGTGGGCAGTATAGAGTATAGAGTATAGAGCAATATAGAGTGGGCAGTATAGAGTATAGAGCAATATAGAGTGGGCAGTATAGAGTATATAGCAATATAGAGTGGGCAGTATAGAGTATTGAGTATAGAACAATATAGAGTGGGCAGTATGGAGTATAGAACAATATAGAGTGGGCAGTATAGAGCAATATAGAGTGGGCAGTATAGAGTATAGAGCAATATAGAGTGGGCAGTATAGAGTATTGAGCATAGAACAATATAGAGTGGGCAGTATGGAGTATAGAGCAATATATAGTGGGCAGTATAGAGTATAGAGTATAGAGCAATAGAGAGTGGGCAGTATAGAGTATAGAGCAATATAGAGTGGGCAGTATAGAGTATAGAGTATAGAGTATAGAGCAATATAGAGTGGGCAGTATAGAGTATAGAGCAATATAGAGTGGGCAGTATAGAGTATATAGCAATATAGAGTGGGCAGTATAGAGTATAGAGCAATATAGTGTGGGCAGTATAGAGTATAGAGCAATATAGAGTGGGCAGTATAGAGTATATAGCAATATAGAGTGGGCAGTATAGAGTATAGAACAATATAGTGTGGGCAGTATAGAGCAATATAGAGTGGACAGTATAGAGTATAGAGCAATATAGAGTGGGCAGTATAGAGTATAGAGCAATATAGAGTGGGCAGTATAGAGTATAGAGCAATATAGTTAGTCAGCTGTGCATTTGGACAATGAATATACACAATGCTGTAAATAAAGCCTAATAAAAACATCTGTCCCATCCAGGACCAGTCTACGCAGACCGGTGTGCTATAGTCAATCAGAGCTACAGTAGACCTATATGCAAATTAGACATTTGCCAAATGTGCCTGCCGTCATTCACTATGAACTGGACTGTGTGTTTACAGGAAGTAGGGCCTGCCGTCATTCACTATGAACTGGACTGTGTGTTTACAGGAAGTAGGACCTGTCATCATTCACTATGAACTGGACTGTGTGTTTACAGGCAGTAGGGCCTATCATCATTCACTATGAACTGCACTGTGTGTTTACAGGAAGTAGGACCTGTCGTCATTCACTATGAACTGCACTGTGTGTTTACAGGAAGTAGGACCTGCCTTCATTCACTTTGAACTGGACTGTGTGTTTACAGGAAGTAGGGCCTGCCGTCATTCACTTTGAACTGGACTGTGTGTTTACAGGAAGTAGGACCTGCCGTCATTCACTTTGAACTGGACTGTGTGTTTACAGGAAGTAGGACCTGCCGTCATTCACTATGAACTGGACTGTGTGTTTACAGGAAGTAGGACCTGCCGTCATTCACTATGAACTGGACTGTGTGTTTACAGGAAGTAGGACCTGCCGTCATTCACTTTGAACTGGACTGTGTGTTTACAGGAAGTAGGACCTGTCGTCATTCACTATGAACTGGACTGTGTGTTTACAGGAAGTAGGACCTGTCGTCATTCACTATGAACTGGACTGTGTGTTTACAGGAAGTAGGACCTGTCGTCATTCACTATGAACTGGACTGTGTGTTTACAGGAAGTAGGAACAGCGTGACTTTAGATCATTGGAACACATTTCACCAAAAGCCACTAAATTACACCTGAATGGATTTCTGGAAATATGTCAACAACAAGGGAGTCCTCTTACATTTGGGAACTTCACAGTCCTCCTGATCAAATACCCTTGAAAAGGTAGGCTCTCTCTCCCTCAGTTATACACATCAACAACAAGACCAACAACTAATGCCGGCCAGAACAAGATGAGCTCAAATCTAACAAAGGAAAATGAGATATACCTTCTCAAACTTTTCAGCTAGTTGATCGTCAAAATTGCACTGATAAACAATGGAGAATAGTAGCTCTCCTGCAGCTTGCTTGCATGCTTGTCCCAACCCACGGGTTGAAAACTGAATTGGAACTTGCCTGACAGCTCGGCCATTTGTTCGTTGCCAAATACATTTGATTGACAACTAAGAGATTTGCTAACTGTGGATAACAGTTGTTCGAGTTCAGCACAGCTATCTAGCAACGCGATGCACATTCCTTGCTCGCTAACTAAATGACACCTGCAGCATCTCTTGCTGTAGCCAACAGAAAAATACACGAGGGGGGAAAAAGTCAGTCATTCACCCACTCCTCCAAAGACATGTCATCCTCCCATACAGCCAGCGAAGGTTAGACTATGTGTTTTTATCTTTCGAAATAAATAGCTAGTTACATAAATAGTCACACTTGCCCAGGGGTGTCAAACTCGAGTCAGCGTATGTGTTGAGAAAAAAAACAACTAATTCGTGGGCCCAGATATAGCCTATTTGTTGTTGTTTTCTAAAAAGTGCAACTTGTGACCCAAACTGACCATTGTTTTATTAGGAAAAAAATAGGGTCTTTTATAATGTCCACTTGTATACATAAGATGCTGTATATTAACATGTTAAAACAAAATAAGAGATAAATAGTATTTATCCAGCCGTTGCTGCTATGCTTACAGATGTGCATAATATTCTGCGAACTCTAATCAAAAATAATTTAATAACTCCAAGTAACAAAATAGTAGCTATAGGTTGTTGTAACATTTCAAATGAAACGTTCGTTTGTTTTGCACTGCCGGGATCACCGGTGCGAGTGAATGCAGCATTGCTGTGTGGTGCCCTCAAAATGTCTTGTAGTTGAGTAGCCAACCAAGGCTACTGCTCAAATGTTGCTGGAATAGGCCTACACGTTTCTATTTTGCATTTGGTGTTTTGTAGCAGATTTAGTTGTTTGGTTATTCATTGTCAAGCTGTTCATCTGAAGCCAGGCTTGCAACATTTGAGTAGCCTAGCTAGGACTGTGGTATGTGTCTGTACACTTTCCCTCCACTGTGTGCTGTAAACCGGACACAGGAAAGCAGCGCAATTGAAGTTGAATTCACCTTTGCAAGCGCATCATCAGGCTGTAATTCATAAAGTAGATACTGTCGACATTCGCTTGTGTGTCCTATTCGACCCGCGGGAGTTGTGTTTGACATATGTGCGCTTAACCCACGTTATGATTGATCTGTGATCACTGCCCTTGCTAATTTGATTGTATTGATATTCCCATTCTTAGGGTGCGTTTGTAATTTCACTCTGGCTCTAATATGATTTCAGAACACTCTCGTCTGAGTGTGCCAGACCGCAGAATAATTTATGAATTTACGAACGCACAACACCCAGAGGAATATGGCTGTTGTCATTAACCTTCATTAATTGTATATATATTAATTGTATATTTTTTGACATGCAAAGAACCAAATGGCGCACAGTTACCATGAAACAGCTTTAACCAGCTCAGCTAGGAAGAGAAAAAAGGTCAGAGTGAGGTGTTCGCTCTTTTATGTCTGGAAGTAGCTAGCTAACTTTTAGTGCTTTTAAAATTTGTTTTACCTTTATTTAACCAGGCAAGTCAGTTAAGAACAAATTCTTATTTTCAATGACGGCCTAGGAACAGTGGGTTAACTGCCTGTTCAGGGGCAGAACGACAGATTTGTACCTTGTCAGCTCGGGGGTTTGAACTCGCAACCTTCCAGTTACTAGTTAAACACTCTAACCACTAGGCTACCCTGCCGCCCCATTGTCAAAAATAGCAATTTTATGCTTCAAAATCAACTTTATAAGAGGTTTTAAAAATATTAGTTATATTAGACTCTAAATCCGATGATTGGCTGTTATGTATTGTTGGCAGAATAGATGGATGCAAGTTTAATGAATAATTCATATAATTCATTAATACATTTCTTGGTAGTCCAAAAACTATTACTATCCAGTAATAAATCCCAGCTCGCCTGGTACATTAATTGCTGTCTCCACCCATTCTTGATGCACCATTTAATTTTCAATGACTTAATACGATAAACAAAAACGGACGACTGTTTGTAAATTCAGAGCGTTTCGCATACTGGACGCTCTGGCGGAGGAGTAGAGTAGATCCGGCCTCACAATAACAGTCAAGGGGCAGGGTAGCCTAGTGGTTAGAGCGTAGTACTAGTAACTGGAAGGTTGCAAGTTCAAATCCCCAAGCTACAAGGTACAAATCTGTCGTTCTGCCCCTGTTCCCAGGCAGTCATTGAAAATAAGAATTTGCTCTTAACTGACTTGCCTAGTTAAATAAAGGTTGAAAAAAGACTGTTTGTTTCATATCTTCAAATGGCCTTTTCAGCCAGACGTAATATAGTAGAGGGGTTATTTTTGCATAGTTGCTATGCAAAAGGGTTGGTCGTACGTTCTACGCGAAATGGCTGCTGTGCAGGCTGGATAAGGTTATTGTCATCTCCTAGCTAGGTAGCCAACTTAAACTAACTCAGTCATGTCAAACATTGAACCTGTAACGACGGGACACTAGCTGCATTTTCTTTTGTTTGAGATTTGTATTTTTTATTTTGACATTTTGGCATTTACTTGGATATGTCCATAATAATGACCTTGATCAGTTGACGCGTGATTTCACCTCGGCTCAGAATGTCTTGTTGTTGTCTCTTCACGCCTGGGCACCGTTCACTCGCTATGTACTGTACAGAGATCAACTTCTAAAGTAAAACATTGTTTCCGAGGTTGGACAGACAGACGAACGTTATATTAACCCGAACTAAAGGCTGGAAGAAACGTGAAATAATATGTGAGTTTAAATAAATGACAAGCGATGATTCGGGACAACAACATGAACACGATATTCTGATGGAGGGAGGCACAGTGATCCCTTTCTGATTGAACTGTTAGCAGGCATAGTGTGTGCATGTGATGGCCAATACAGCACGGGTTGGAAGACTGCTTGTACAAGCAGCATCCAAGGTCCAAACAAGCAGTGTAACTGTAGTCCTACTGTAGGTGCGATGTGCGTCAGAGAAAAACGCGCCTAAATAGGTGGCTGCCGTGTAGGGCGAGTCAAGGGAAATCTTGATAGGTCTACTCTACAGACAGGCGTATATACGTTATTTCGCTTTTACGTTTAACTTTGTATGTAAGTTCAACATAACAACGGGGGGCCTATCTACTGAGCCATAACCGCGCAGTCTTGCAAGGAATGAACGCGCAATGCATAGACAGAGTCTGGACTTTAGGTTCTGGAGAAACGGGTCAACAGTGATGCTGCTTCTTTCGCGCCACCACAAACAATAGACCAGGGATTTCATTCCGGTACTCTCTTCGTAAAGTATAGGACTGTGTCTACTCCTCATCGTTCTTCTAGGCTAAACTACATGTATTCCGGTACTCTCTTCGTAAAGTATAGGACTGTGTCTACTCCTCATCGTTCTTCTAGGCTAAACTACATGTATTCCGGTACTCTCTTCGTAAAGTATAGGACTGTGTCTACTCCTCATCGTTCTTCTAGGCTAAACTACATGTATTCCGGTACTCTCTTCGTAAAGTATAGGACTGTGTCTACTCCTCATCGTTCTTCTAGGCTAAACTACATGTATTCCGGTACTCTCTTCGTAAAGTATAGGACTGTGTCTACTCCTCATCGTTCTTCTAGGCTAAACTACATGTATTCCGGTACTCTCTTCGTAAAGTATAGGACTGTGTCTACTCCTCATCGTTCTTCTAGGCTAAACTACATGTATTCCGGTACTCTCTTCGTAAAGTATAGGACTGTGTCTACTCCTCATCGTTCTTCTAGGCTAAACTACATGTATTCCGGTACTCTCTTCGTAAAGTATAGGACTGTGTCTACTCCTCATCGTTCTTCTAGGCTAAACTACATGTATTCCGGTACTCTCTTCGTAAAATATAGGACTGTGTCTACTCCTCATTGTTCATGTTTCGGATGTTATCACTGATCAGCTATCAATCTGTTGCCATTCTGAAAGTTGGAGAGGCTATTTTCAAGTTGTTATAATTGGAAGTGATCATAATAAGAAATGTGTATTCATTCTGTAGGCTATTCACTGTTTGTCTTTTGTATCTCTGTTTTGCTTCTCGTAGGGTATTGATGTGTATATCATTTGTAATTGCAGGGTTAATCTGTAAAAGAGACATACGTTTCTCATCATGTCTCCCTGTGAAGATAAAGATGCAACACATGTCAAATATATATATGTTAATAATCGAGCATTAATGTGTAGTCTAATTGTGATCACGGCAAAGTCCGAAAACTAGAGCCACAAAATCCCGCGTTCAAATCGTGCATAATAAAACGTGCGTAAAATGTGGGGAATACCAACACATTTATAGTCTGAATGGATGGACATGATCGCCATTGATAAAGATGGAATTCAACAGTTTGACTGTTGCAAAGAAAAAGTACTTACTTGGGCCCAGAAAACAGTCCGTTATCCTTCGAAAACAGCTTGTCGAAGACGGACCATCATCCATGTCTGCCTGTGTGAGAGCAGAGCGCAAGGAGGGACACGCTACGGAGAGAAACCAGGGGGCCGTGCTTCTCTGCTCAAACTGCCGCTGTTCGTTACCGGAACTGGAAAGGTTGATCCAGATTGCCTGGAGATTATAGGTCCTACAATACCACTAGCCGAACGAGCTGGAGGGGGTTGGGGGGGGTGCAGAGGTCGTAAGCAGTGCGTGATCCGTGATGAGCACGGTAGCCTACCGTACACGGTAGAGGCGAGAGCAGCGGCGGTACAGGGTCTGCCCACTCCCTTGCCTTACGAGGTGTAGCTAAACGTCGGTTGAACCGCCTCCTCTCCTCGCCGTGGCAGCAGTTAAACCGTGAATGTGCATGAGGAAGAGAAAGAGAGGAGGGAGACGGTGACGGAACGGACTGGTAGGAGGGACAAATAGGACTGTACTCTGCCCTACAAAGGCAAAATGCAGTAACTATACCGTAGCCTAGTAGAGGGGAAAAAACTGAAAAGTGTAGAGTATTGGCTGCGCTGGAGATGAATGCTGACTACTCCTGTCTCCCCACCCTCGTGGAAAAACCACATGATTTCACATGTGATATTTCCACATGTTTTGCCCATATGTGAAATCAGGTTTGCTGTCATCTAAGAGGGTGTGAGTTCAAATCCCAGGTGTGGTTGCGTCCCATGTATGCTAACCAACGTTGAGGTCAATTCTATTCAAGTTCCAGTCAATTCTGAAAGTAAACCCAATTTAAATTTTCACGAGATTTCACAGGCGATGCCCGCAAACAAAAATGAGTCTTTATGATAAACACACTATGCTTTAAACATACAGTGTTTTAAATCGACATATTTGGCACACTTTGCCATACATTGTATATACCATACTGAAACATGTCATTCATGACCTGGGATATGAACTAATAACCTGTTGGTTCACAGCATTCCAATCTTCCTGCTACACCACAATGTCTGCTTTTAACACATATTTGACAACGTTGTGTGTATTTATAGAGTAATTCATGTACAACATGTTATTACCTGGGATTTGAACTCACATCCTCTTGGTTCACTTGGTTCTGCTTTTAACACATATTTGACAATGTTGTGTGTACAGCATTCCAATCTTCCTGCTCCGCCACAATGTCTGCTTTTAACACATATTTGACAATGTTGTGTGTATTTATAGAGTAATTCATGTACAACATGTTGTTACCTGGGATTTGAACTCACATCCTCTTGGTTCACAGCATTCCAATCTTCCCGCCACAATGTCTGCTTTTAACACATATTTGACAACGTTGTGTGTATTTATAGAGTAATTCATGTACAACATGTTATTACCTGGGATTTGAACTCACATCCTCTTGGTTCACAGCATTCCAATCTTCCTGCTCCGCCACAATGTCTGTTGTCAGTTACTGATTTCACCTGTATTCCTACACTTTGGACATCAACATAAATCTCAGCTTTGTTTTTTTTTTATACACACAAGAAAAAACAATTATATTATTATAATGATCCAGGAATACCATTAAAGCTGCAATATGTGAGTTTTTGGGCAACCTGACCAAATTCACATAGAAATTATAGATCTGTCATTCTAATTGAAAGCAGGTCTAAGACAAGTGTAGATCTGTTCTGTGTGCTCTATTTCTATGCTTCCCAAGTTTCTTTTTTTTCCATCTTTTAGTTTCGTTTTTTTTTTTAACCAGCTTCAAACAGCTGAAATAAGAAAGAGTACATGTTTATGGAAAATATATTTCACAGTGGTTTAGATGGTACAATGATTCTCTTCACTATGCTTGTTTGTTTTGTCACACATAAACTTAAATTAGGCAAACTATTAGAATTTTAGCAACAAGAAAATGGCGGAGCGATTTCTGCACAGTGCACCTTTAAAACACAACAATATACCCCACGAACATTAGACAACTATACAGAAAACACTAAAATTGCTGAAATAAGTAAGTTAAATCAATTATGAGAGAATAGTCAGATTAACTGGTAACTAAAATAGTTGTGCAGATGGTACTCTTTTGCTAAGTGCAGATATGTACTGTAGGTAATGAATGTTTTGGGATACACTACAGACCTTGTGGCGCAGCAGAAAGATCAGTGTACCTCGAGAGGTTCTGAGTTAAAATCCCTGGCGGGGTCATATTTTTAGCTGAACAGTGATAATAATAATAATAATATATGCCATTTAGCAGACACTTTTATCCAAAGCGACTTACAGTCATGTGTGCATACATTCTACGTATGGGTGGTCCCGGGGATCGAACCCACTACCCTGGCGTTACAAGCGTCATGCTCTACCAACTGAGCTACAGAAGGACCATGTGATAACACATTTGGTATTTTATTAGGATCCCCATTAGCTGTTGCAAAAGCTGTAGCTACTCTTCCTGGGGTCCACATGAAACATAATACGGAACATTAATAAACAAGAACAGCTCGAGGACAGAACTACATCAATGTTTTAAGAATTACCAAAGGCACACGCAGCCCACATATCAACACATACACACATACTATCTAGGTCAAACAGGGGAGAGGCGTTGAGCCGTGAGGTGTTGCTGTTCACTTGATCAATATGAGATGGAATGGAATTTCACGTTTGAAAACGTGATCAAATGTGACTTAAAAAAAACAAACACGTTTTCACATGTGAACTGTCACGTGAAGTGTTCCCAAAACACGTTTTCACGTGATTTCACGTTTCACTAAATCATGTTGTTCAACATGTGAAAACATAAAACTACACTGTTAGTCATTGCTATTCATTTAGTAGTACATTTTGTAGTCACTTTATGGTACATTTATATCGTAAAAGGATAACTGTATTAGTGTTTTGCTATATATTTACTGTCAATCGCAATGCACTTGTGAATTTTTGGACCCCTCATGCAAATTAACTTGGCAAACCTATAGTGTAATTTAGATGTGCTTATGGCCACAAACTTAGTGGCAAGATTACATTTCTGTACTTTGCTAAAAGTTGCCCAGAATCAAGTCAATACGTGTGTGGTTATCTGACACAGACTAAAAAGTAGCAGTGCTCAGGGACACTAGACTTTAAGGCCTAGATTCAATCAGAATCAGATCCAACTGTGAACACGCTATAGCCGACACACAGCTGGTTGTTTTGGTGGTGGCGGAGGTGTAACTGGGTGGCAAATCAGGGAGTGGCCTGCTCGTGTAGATACTGTCACGATGCCACACCAGTCCTACTCACGGTAGACGTTCAGAATGAGACTTGTAGGTTATTTTTAAATAATGATACTCAAATTGAATATAAATAAAGAAAATAATGAGGATTTCTATCAGCCTAATTGAGGTGTAGATCACATATCACACATCCCAGTGTTCCAACATGTAAACAAGGCTACATGGGATCTCTCCTAATGCAGCCAATGGCAATTTCCACAATAGAGTCAAAAGTACTCATAAGGTATCTTCAGGGGCCCACATAGGTACTCACGTGGTACTGGCCGGTACCTGGGTGCATGTGAGTATAATCTAGTATTGGTATGGGCAACTTGATGGGTATTGGGGCCACAAAGAAAAACGGAACTCATCATGATGGGGCGCAAAGGCTTGTAAAGCTCTGTTCGTATCCATATGGGAGGTGGTCATTAATACTCGTTGGATGCATTCACGTGCTTTGAAATCTGTAGGAAACGCCAAATGGCTAATGGCCAACAAGCTGCGTCAACCATAAACTAAAAGCAAAACATTTTATAGAGTTCAAAAACCATATGAATAGATTACTTTTTATAAATTATGTTTTGTTGTTACATTTAACTGTCAAATGCAATCACCAAGGTAATTTCCTTAGTAGGTGATGTCAGAGGTCAGCATGTTGGCAAAGTCAAAGATGATAGACTCGTTTCCCGCTAATAATTACCAGTTGTAGGGCCGTTCAAGTGGATTTTTCCCCAATCGTATGTCGTAAATGCTCACTTCCCACTTGGTTACGAATGCAGCATTAGGTAAAAATCATTACCGGACTTTGAAATGTAGGTGGGGGGCAATTTGCTGGTGAGGGCTCATTATCATATTTGGGGGCATGGTCTAAAAATGTGTTGTATTTGTGCCAACCATCAGTGGAAGTTTTGTACCAGTTTAAGTTGTTTTATCATGTTGATGACAGTTGAACACCTCTTTTTGGTATTGGCAGTTGTGTAATTTTATTTATACAAATGTGTGACACTGTTAAGCGGTTACTAGTGATGGGGAAACTAAGCTTTCTGGAGCATTGAGGTTTTAGAGCCGAGCGTTGAGGTTTTAGAGCCGAGCGTTGAGGTTTTGGAGCCGAGCGTTGAGGTTTTCCAGCCGAGGGTTGAGGTTTTAGAGCCGAGCGTTGAGGTTTTCCAGCTAAGGGTTGAGGTTTTAGAGCCGAGCGTTGAGGTTTTGGAGCCGAGCGTTGAGGTTTTAGAGCCGGGCATTGAGGTTTTAGAGCCGAGCGTTAAGGTTTTAGAGCCGAGCGTTGAGGTTTTCCAGCCGAGCGTTGAGGTTTTAGAGCCGAGCGTTGGGGTTTTAGAGCCGAGCTTTTAGGTTTTGGAGCCGAGCGTTGAGGTTTTAGAGCCGAGCGTTGAGGTTTTCCAGCCAAGCGTTGAGGTTTTAGAGCCAAGCGTTGAGGTTTTAGAGCCGAGCGTTGAGGTTTTCCAGCCGAGCGTTGAGGTTTTAGAGCCGAGCGTTGAGGTTTTAGAGCCGAGCGTTGAGGTTTTAGAGCAGAGCGTTGAGGTTTTTCAGCCGAGCGTTGAGGTTTTCCAGCCGAGCGTTGAGGTTTTAGACCCGAGCGTTGAGGTTTTGGAGCTGAGCGTTGAGGTTTTAGAGCCGAGCGTTGAGGTTTTAGAGCCGAGCGTTGAGGTTTTAGAGCCGAGCGTTGAGGTTTTCCAGCCGAGCGTTGAGGTTTTAGAGCCGAGCATTGAGGTTTTAGAGCCGAGCGTTGAGGTTTTAGAGCCGAGCGTTGAGGTTTTAGAGCCGAGCGTTGAGGTTTTAGAGCCGAGCGTTGAGGTTTTAGAGCAGCCAAACTACGATAGATGACATCACACACCTTGTAGCGTGTGCGCAGCGTAGTCTTTTTCTCCCCCCAAAAAAACAATCAGGTGTTTGTTTTGACGAAACAAAGATCCAGAAGTCATTGATCACGTACTTCTGATAAAGTGATACAGGCATCGGCACACTGCTTTGAAGAACTTAGCCATTTCGAAACATGACTTGGAGCTCCGGTATCAAAACATAACATCACTAGAGGTTACTGTGCATTTTCCAGTATCTTTATGGCAGCCGGTTCACAGAAAGTTGATGTTTACTGTCAACTACTTACAAGTGGGTTATTGTAAAATCCACAGTAATTTACTGTAGCTAATCCATTACACTCACTGACCTGATGGTCTGGTAGGAAAGCATTACAATTACACGGTGACTAGCAATAAATTAAATATTGTATTGTTCTTTGGTATCACATGCCTGTACCAAGGCTGCATCACTGACAGGGGACTAGCTTCTTCTTCTTCTTTGAGATTGGCATTAGCAGATTGCATCCACCTTTTAGGTGCATACTCCGCCACCTACTGTACTGGAGTGTGAGGACATTCACAGTCTAGTTACTGTACTGGAGAGTGAGGCCATTCACAGTCTAGTTACTGTACTGGAGAGTGAGGCCATTCACAGTCTACCTACTGTACTGGAGAGTGAGGCCATTCACAGTCTACCTACTGTACTGGAGAGTGAGGCCATTCACAGTCTACCTACTGTACTGGAGAGTGAGGCCATTCACAGTCTACCTACTGTACTGGAGAGAGAGGCCATTCACAGTCTACCTACTGTACTGGAGAGAGAGGCCATTCACAGTCTACCTACTGTACTGGAGAGTGAGGCCATTCACAGTCTACCTACTGTACTGGAGAGAGAGGCCATTCACAGTCTACCTACTGTACTGGAGAGAGAGGCCATTCACAGTCTACCTACTGTACTGGAGAG
>NC_060183.1:8316450-8396450 GCF_021184085.1 Oncorhynchus gorbuscha
CACTGTTTACAGTAACACCATACTGGACTGTTCACATTATATACAGTAAAACTCTTTACCATACTGGACTGTTAACATTATATACAGTAACACTGTTTACAGTAACACAATACTGGACTGTAACATTATATACAGTAACACTGTTTACAGTAACACCATACTGGACTGTTCACATTATATACAGTAAAACTCTTTACCATACTGGACTGTTAACATTATATACAGTAACACTGTTTACAGTAACACAATACTGGACTGTAACATTATATACAGTAACACTGTTTACAGTAACACCATACTGGACTGTTCACATTATATACAGTAAAACTCTTTACCATACTGGACTGTTAACATTATATACAGTAACATTGTTTACAGTAACACTATACTAGACTGTTAACGTTATATACAGTAACACTGTTTACAGTAACACCATACTCCTCCCCTCACACACAACTCTCCACACACACACACTCCTCCCCTCACACACAACTCTCCACACACACACACTCTTCCCCTCACACACAACTCTCCACACACACACACTCTTCCCCTCACACACAACTCTCCACACACACACACTCCTCCCCCCACACACACACACTCCTCCCCTCACACACAACTCTCCACACACACACACTCCTCCCCTCACACACAACTCTCCACACACACAACTCTCCACACACACAACTCTCCACACACAACTCTCCACACACACACACTCCTCCCCTCACACACAACTCTCCTCACACACACACTCCTCCCCTCACACACAACTCTCCACACACACACACTCCTCCCCTCACACACAACTCTCCACACACACACACTCCTCCCCTCACACACAACTCTCCACACGCACACACTCCTCCCCTCACACACAACTCTCCACACACACTCCTCCCCTCACACACAACTCTCCCCTCCCAGTGAAGAGGCTGCTGTGATGATGAACAGAACGGCCTGAGCATTGACGTCAGAGACAGGCCTCATGAAAACACTGGATCCCCAGGAAGGAGCTATGCTGAACATCATCATCCCTCCCTCCCTCCCTCCTTCTCTCTCTCCCCATGCCGTTTAGCGGACTCTTTTATCCAAAGCGACTTACAGTCATACATTTTACGTACGGGTGGTCCTGAGAATCGAACCCACTTCCCTAGCGTCTCTCTATCTACCCCTGTCCTCAGTCCCCCCTCTCTCTCTCTCTCTCTCTCTCTCTCTCTCTCTCTCTCTCTCTCTCCTAATGTTGCACATTATCCTCACTGCCAGAGAAATCACTGCTTTAGTTTGTACTGCTCCTTGAAACTATTTCAACAACCACTGGGCTTGTTAGTGTTAGTAGGGGAGAGGTGTCCTTGTTTTCAACAACCACTGAGCTTGTTAGTGTTAGTAGGGGAGAGGTGTCCTTGTTTTCAACGACCACTGAGCTTGTTAGTGTTAGTAGGGGAGAGGTGTCCTTGTTTTCAACAACCACTGAGCTAGTTAGTGTTAGTAGGGGAGAGGTGTCCTTGTTTTCAACAACCACTGAGCTTGTTAGTGTTGGTATGGGAGAGGTGTCCTTGTTTTCAACAACCACTGAGCTTGTTAGTGTTAATAGGGGAGAGGTGTCCTTGTTTTCAACAACCACTGAGCTTGTTAGTGTTAGTAGGGGATAGGTGTCCTTGTTTTCAACAACCACTGAGCTTGTTAGTGTTAGTAGGGGAGAGGTGTCCTTGTTTTCAACAACCACTGAGCTTGTTAGTGTTAATAGGGGAGAGGTGTCCTTGTTTTCAACAACCACTGAGCTTGTTAGTGTTAATAGGGGAGAGGTGTCCTTGTTTTCAACCACTGAGCTTGTTAGTGTTAATAGGGGAGAGGTGTCCTTGTTTTCAACAACCACTGAGCTTGTTAGTGTTAATAGGGGAGAGATGTCCTTGTTTTCAACCACTGAGCTTGTTAGTGTTAATAGGGGAGAGGTGTCCTTGTTTTCAACAACCACTGAGCTTGTTAGTGTTAATAGGGGAGAGATGTCCTTGTTTTCAACAACCACTGAGCTTGTTAGTGTTAGTAGGGGAGAGGTGTCCTTGTTTTCAACAACCACTGAGCATGTTAGAAATATCAGACATTGGAATCGTCATGTACAACAAACACGTATGTACATGCAATGACAATGGTACATCATCTAAAATGGGATGTCAATGAAAGTCTTAGGTAGGCGGATTTAAATATCAAATCATGAATTCATTATTTAGCCTCTGTCGCCAGATCGGTTGAATAGTTACTTCCACATGTCTGAGCGATCCAATTTTATTTAAATGTATATATATATATATATATATATATATTTTTTTTTTTAAATCAAATTTAATTTACAACACTTACCAAAAATGTAAGTTCAGAGGGGTTACTGGTTCAATGAAATGAACAAAGAGAACACATCCTGTGATTATTAGACATTACTACAGGGTCACACCAGTCAATACAGTCTGTTTAAATGCACAACAATTCACTGTGTGTGTGAATGTCCTGTCAATCCCACTGAGAAAAGAAGAGGACAGGTCAAGACGGCTCTGCCCTTCCACAAGAGGTTAGACGAGCCTTAGATCACACACACACACACACACACACACACACACACACACACACACACACACACACACACACACACACACACACACACACACACACACACACACACACACACACACACACACACACACACACACACACACACACACACACACACACACACACGTTTATTTTACTATCCTTGTGGATTCCCATTCAAAATCCTATTTCCCATAACCCCTAAACTTAACCCGTAACCTTAACCATAAACCTCTAACCCTACAACTAAAGCTAACACTAACTCATCACTCTAGTTCTGTCCTTGAGCCGTTCCGGTCTATTGATGTTCTGTATTGTGTTTCATGTTGAACCCCAGGAAGAGTGGTCCTTCTGTAGCTCGTGGTCCTTCTGTAGCTCAGTTGGTAGAGCATGGTGCTTGTAATGCCAGGGTAGTGGGTTTGATCCCCGGGACCACCCATACGTAGAATGTATGCACACATGACTGTAAGTCGCTTTGGATAAAAGCGTTTGCTAAATGGCATATATAAGAGTATCTGCTGCTTCTGCAACAGCTTAAGGGGATCCTAATAAAATACCAATACCAAATACCTTAGACCTAACCCTAAACCTAACCTTAATTCTAACCCTAAACCTAACCTTAATTCTAACCCAAACCTTAATTCTAACCCTAACACTAAACCTAACCTTAATTCTAACCCTAACACTAAACCTTACCTTAATTCTAACCCTAACACTAAACCTAACCTTAATTCTAACCCTAACACTAAACCTAACCTTAATTCTAACCCTAACACTAAACCTAACCTTAATTCTAACCCTAACACTAACCTTAATTCTAACCCTAACACTAAACCTAACCTTAATTCTAACCCTAACACTAAACCTAACCTTAATTCTAACCCTAACACTAAACCTAACCTTAATTCTAACCCTAACACTAAACCTAACCTTAATTCTAACCCTAACACTAAACCTAACCTTAATACTAAACCTGACCTTAATTCTAACCCTAACACTAAACCTAACCTTAATTCTAACCCTAACACTAACCCTAACCTTAATTCTAACCCTAACATTAAACCTAATCTTAATTCTAACCCTAACACTAACCCTAACACTAAACCTAAAATAGCATTTTTCCCTCTCTCTGAACTCCACTTATCTAAATTTCCCTGTTTTACTATTATTGTGAGGACTTATGGTCCGCACGAGGATAGTTCAACCAAACCACACACACTGTCATAACTTCTGCAAATGCATTCAAACGTTACAAATACAAACAAAACATGTTTATATTACAAATCAAATATGCCCAGAATTCAACACCGTAGTGCCCTCCAAACTCATCACTAAGCTAAGGTCCTTGGGACTGGACACCTCTCTCCCCAACTGGATCCTGGACTTCCTGACGGGCCACCCTCAAGTGGTGAGTGTAGGCAACAACACATCCGCCATGTTGACCCTCAACATGGCGGCTCCTCACCTCGATCACACCCGACACCGTTGTTTGCGATTTGGTACATCAGAAGTACATTAATTTCCAATGGAAATAGACAGAAATGGTGAGCGGTGATGCATGCTTCGTCTCCTCCTGCATGTTTCGTCTCCTCCTGCATGCTTCGTCTCCTCCTGCATGTTTCGTCTCCTCCTGCATGCTTCGTCTCCTCCTGCATGCTTCGTCTCCTCCTGCATGTTTCGTCTCCTCCTGCATGCTTCGTCTCCTCCTGCATGCTTCGTCTCCTCCTGCATGTTTCGTCTCCTCCTGCATGCTTCGTCTCCTCCTGCATGTTTCGTCTCCTCCTGCATGCTTCGTCTCCTCCTGCATGCTTCGTCTCCTCCTGCATGCTTCGTCTCCTCCTGCATGCTTCGTCTCCTCCTGCATGCTTCGTCTCCTCCAGCATGCTTCGTCTCCTCCTGCATGCTTCGTCTCCTCCTGCATGCTTTGTCTCCTCCTGCATGCTTCGTCTCCTCCTGCACTCCCTGTTCACCCATGGCCTCGCACGACTCCAACACCATCCTTAAGTGTACCGACGACACGACAGTAGGGAGGGAGGTCAGAGACCTGGCAGTGTGGCGCCAGGACAACAACCTCTACCTCAACGTCAGCAAAACAAAGGAGCTGATCATGGCCTACAAGAAATGGTTGGCCCGAGCACACCCCCATTCACATCGACTGGGCTGTAGTGGAGCGGGTCGAGAGTTTCAAGTTCCTCGGTGTCCACATGGCTAAGGACCTTTCATGGTCCAAACACAACAACACAGTCGTGAGGAGGGAACGACAATAACTCTTACCCCTCACGAGGCTGAAAAGATTTGGCATGGGCCTTCAGATACTCAAAAAGTTCTACAGCTGCACCTTTGAGAGCATCTAGACTGGCTGTATCACCGCCTGGTATGGCAACTGCTCGGCATCTGACCATAAGGCGCTACAGAGGGTAGAGTGTACGGCCCAGTACATCACCGGGGCCAAGCTCCCTGCCATCCAGGACCTCTATACCAGGTGGTGTCAGAGGAATGCCCTGAAAATTGTCAAAGACTCCAGCCACCCTAGTCATAGACTGTTCTCTCTGCACACTCACAGGATTCACACACACACACACACACACACACACACACACACACACACACACACACACACACACACACACACACACACACACACACACACACACACACATTCGCAGGGTCTTATTAGTTCTTTCCTCTTTCTATCCCTCTCTCCTCCCTTCACTCTCCCGAGTCTGTTTGCCGTTCCTATCTTCCCCACACCTGTTCCCGATGATTAGAGTCCCTATTTCTCTCCTTGTTATTCGTTTCTGCACACACACACACACACACACACACACACACACACATCCCTATTGACGCCACACACACACTGTACATTCACACACACACACCTCCATATTGATTACACACACACTCACACACTGTACGTTCACACACACACAAAACACACCCACCTCCATATTGATTACACACACACTCACACACTGTACGTTCACACACACACAAAACACACACACATGCATATTGATGCCACACACTCACACAGACACAATTTCACACTCTTTTACACTCTTCACATACACTGCTGCTACTGTTTATGATCTATCCTGATTGACTAGTCACTTTTACCCCCATATACAGTACATATTACAATGGTGCATGTGACAAATCAAATTTGATGATTTGCTTTACAAGTCTACTTGTTTTGCATTAAGTTTATATTTGTGTGTGTGTGACGTGTGTGTGTGTGACGTGTGTGTGTGTGACGTGTGTGAGGCTGAAGCAGAATATGTGCCCCAAATGGACTACCTTTAACCCTCACAGTATCTGGTAACCACAGTGAGACTATTTCTTTTGATTTTTCGTTCACCGTTTACACCTGTTGTTTTGGGTCATCCCTGGCTATATGTCTATTCCCTATATAGTGCACCCTATTCCCTATACAGTGCACCCTATTCCCTATGTAGTGCACCCTATTCCCTATACAGTGCACCCTATTCCCTATATAGTGCACCCTATTCCCTATATAGTGCACACTATTCCCTATGTAGTGCACCCTATTCCCTATGTAGTGCACCCTATTCCCTATACAGTGCACCCTATTCCCTATATAGTGCACCCTATTCCCTATGTAGTGCACCCTATTCCCTATATAGTGCACCCTATTCCCTATATAGTGCACCCTATTCCCTATATAGTGCACACTATTCCCTATGTAGTGCACCCTATTCCCTATGTAGTGCACCCTATTCCCTATGTAGTGCACCCTATTCCCTATGTAGTGCACCCTATTCCCTATTTAGTGCATCCTATTCCCTATGTAGTGCACCCTATTCCCTATTTAGTGCACCCTATTCCCTATATAGTGCACCATATTCCCTATTTAGTGCACTACATTCCCTATATATTGCTTAATGCCCGCCAAGCTCGTTGGGCGTTGTTTTCTTTTGAGTTTGTGATTTCTTACCGTCCGGGTAGCAAGAACACCAAGCCTGATGCCTTATCCCGTCTGTTTACCCTATTCCCTATATAGTGCACCATATTCCCTATTTAGTGCACTACATTCCCTATATAGTGCACCCTATTCCCTATATAGTACACCCTGTTCCCTATATAGTGCACTAAATTCCCTATGTAGTGCACCCTATTCCCTATATAGTACACCCTATTTCCTATTTAGTGCACCCTATTCCCTACATAGTACACCCTATTCCCTATTTAGTGCACCCTATTCCCTACATAGTACACCATATTCCCTATATAGTGTACCCTATTCCCTAGATAGTGCATCATATTCCCTATATAGTACACCCTATTCCCTATTTACTGCACTACATTCCCTATATATTCCCTGTAGTCCACTTGTCATTCCAATCTCCTTTGCATTAGCGTAGCCTCTTCTGTAGCCTGTCAACTATGTGTCTGTCTATCCCTGTTCTCTCCTCTCTGCACAGACCATACAAACGCTCCACACCGCGTGGCCGCGGCCACCCTAATCTGGTGTTCCCAGCGTTCCTCCTCGGAGTGCGCCAGATTTGAGACTGCTCCCACGACCCACGTGGAGTTCCAGGTCTCCTCCTTGTAGCCTCTGGAACTGCCGATCTGCGGCCAACAAGGCAGAGTTCATCTCAGCCTATGCCTCCCTCCAGTCCCTCGACTTCTTGGCACTGACGGAAACATGGATCACCACAGACAACACTGCTACTCCTACTGCTCTCTCTTCGTCCGCCCACGTGTTCTCGCACACCCCGAGAGCTTCTGGTCAGCGGGGTGGTGGCACTGGGATCCTCATCTCTCCCAAGTGGTCATTCTCTCTTTCTCCCCTTACCCATCTGTCTATCACCTCCTTTGAATTCCACGCTGTCACAGTTACCAGCCCTTTCAAGCTTAACATCCTTATCATTTATCGCCCTCCAGGTTCCCTCGGAGAGTTCATCAATGAGCTTGATGCCTTGATAAGCTCCTTTCCTGAGGACGGCTCACCTCTCACAGTTCTGGGTGACTTTAACCTCCCCACATCTACCTTTGACTCATTCCTCTCTGCCTCCTTCTTTCCACTCCTCTCCTCTTTTGACCTCACCCTCTCACCTTCCCCCCCTACTCACAAGGCAGGCAATACGCTTGACCTCATCTTTACTAGATGCTGTTCTTCCACTAACCTCATTGCAACTCCCCTCCAAGTCTCCGACCACTACCTTGTATCCTTTTCCCTCTCGCTCTCATCCAACACCTCTCACACTGCCCCTACTCGGATGGTATCGCGCCGTCCCAACCTTCCCTCTCTCTCCCCCGCTACTCTCTCCTCTTCCATCCTATCATCTCTTCCCTCTGCTCAAACCTTCTCCAACCTATCTCCTGATTCTGCCTCCTCAACCCTCCTCTCCTCCCCTCTCTGCATCCTTTGACTCTCTATGTCCCCTATCCTCCAGGCCGGCTCGGTCCTCCCCTCCCGCTCCGTGGCTCGATGACTCATTGCGAGCTCACAGAACAGGGCTCCGGGCAGCTGAGCGGAAATGGAGGAAAACTCGCCTCCCTGCGGACCTGGCATCCTTTCACTCCCTCATCTCTACATTTTCCTCCTCTGTCTCTGCTGCTAAAGCTACTTTCTACCACTCTAAATTCCAAGCATCTGCCTCTAACCCTAGGAAGCTCTTTGCCACCTTCTCCTCCCTCCTGAATCCCCCCCCCTCCTCCCTCTCTGCAGATGACTTCGGCAACCATTTTGAAAAGAAGGTCGACGACATCCGATCCTCGTTTGCTAAGTCAAACGACACCGCTGGTTCTGCTCACACTGCCCTACCCTGTGCTCTGACCTCTTTCTCCCCTCTCTCTCCAGATGAAATCTCGCGTCTTGTGACGGCCGGCCGCCCAACAACCTGCCCGCTTGACCCTATCCCCTCCTCTCTTCTCCAGACCATTTCCGGAGACCTTCTCCCTTACCTCACCTCGCTCATCAACTCATCCATGACCGCTGGCTACGTCCCTTCCGTCTTCAAGAGAGCGAGAGTTGCACCCCTTCTGAAAAAACCTACACTCGATCCCTCCGATGCAAACAATTACAGACCAGTATCCCTTCTTTCTTTTCTCTCCAAAACTCTTGAACGTGCCGTCCTTGGCCAGCTCTCCCGCTATCTCTCTCTGAATGACCTTCTTGATCCAAATCAGTCAGGTTTCAAGACTAGTCATTCAACTGAGACTGCTCTCCTCTGTATCACGGAGGCGCTCCGCACTGCTAAAGCTAACTCTCTCTCCTCTGCTCTCATCCTTCTAGATCTATCGGCTGCCTTCGATACTGTGAACCATCAGATCCTCCTCTCCACCCTCTCCGAGTTGGGCATCTCCGGCGCGGCCCACGCTTGGATTGCGTCCTACCTGACAGGTCGCTCCTACCAGGTGGCGTGGCGAGAATCTGTCTCCTCAACACGCGCTCTCACCACTGGTGTCCCCCAGGGCTCTGTTCTAGGCCCTCTCCTATTCTCGCTATACACCAAGTCACTTGGCTCTGTCATAACCTCACATGGTCTCTCCTATCATTGCTATGCAGACGACACACAATTAATCTTCTCCTTTCCCCTTCTGATGACCAGGTGGCGAATCGCATCTCTGCATGTCTGGCAGACATATCAGTGTGGATGACGGATCACCACCTTAAGCTGAACCTCGGCAAGACGGAGCTGCTCTTCCTCCCGGGGAAGGACTGCCCGTTCCATGATCTCGCCATCACGGTTGACAACTCCATTATGTCCTCCTCCCAAAGCGCTAAGAACCTTGGTGTGATCCTGGACAACACCCTGTCGTTCTCAACCAACATCAAGGCGGTGGCCCGTTCCTGTAGGTTCATGCTCTACAACATCCGCAGAGTACGACCCTGCCTCACACAGGAAGCGGCGCAGGTCCTAATCCAGGCACTTGTCATCTCCCGTCTGGATTACTGCAACTCGCTGTTGGCTGGGCTCCCTGCCTGTGCCATTAAACCCCTTCAACTCATCCAGAACGCCGCAGCCCGTCTGGTGTTCAACCTTCCCAAGTTCTCTCACGTCACCCCGCTCCTCCGTTCTCTCCACTGGCTTCCAGTTGAAGCTCGCATCCGCTACAAGACCATGGTGCTTGCCTACGGAGCTGTGAGGGGAACGCCACCTCAGTACCTTCAGGTTCTGATCAGGCCCTACACCCAAACAAGGGAACTGCGTTCATCCACCTCTGGCCTGCTCGCCTCCCTACCACTGAGGAAGTACAGCTCCCGCTCAGCCCAGTCAAAACTGTTCGCTGCTCTGGCCCCCCAATGATGGAACAAATTCCCTCACGACGCCAGGACAGCGGAGTCAATCACCACCTTCCGGAGACACCTGAAACCCCACCTCTTTAAGGAATACCTAGGATAGGATAAGTAATCCCTCTCACCCCCCTTTAAGATTTAGATGCACTATTGTAAAGTGACTGTTCCACTGGATGTCATAAGGTGAATGCACCAATTTGTAAGTCGCTCTGGATAAGAGCGTCTGCTAAATGACTTAAATGTAAATGTAATGTAAATGTCTGTATAGTGCACCCTATTCCCTAGATAGTGCACCCTATTCCCTACATAGTACACCCTATTCCCTACTTAGTGCACTACATTCCCTATATAGTGCACCCTATTCCCTATATAGTGCACCCTATTCCCTATACAGTGCACCATATTCCCTATTTAGTGCACTACATTCCCTATATAGTGCACCCTATTCCCTATATAGTACACCCTGTTCCCTATATAGTGCACTACATTCCCTATGTAGTGCACCCTATTCCCTATATAGTGCACCATATTCCCTATGTAGTGCACTACATTCCCTATATAGTGCACCCTATTCCCTATATAGTGCACCATATTCCCTATTTAGTGCACTACATTCCCTATATAGTGCACCCTATTCCCTATATAGTACACCCTGTTCCCTATGTAGTGCACTACATTCCCTATATAGTGCATCATATTCCCTATATAGTGTACCCTATTCCCTATTTAGTGCACCCTATTCCCTATTTAGTGCACCCCATTCCCTATTTAGGCCACCCTATTCCCTATATAGTGCATCATATTCCCTATATAGTACACCCTATTCCCTATTTACTGCACTACATTCCCTATATAGTGCACCCTATTCCCTATATAGTGCACCCTATTCCCTAGATAGTGCACCCTATTCCCTACATAGTACACCCTATTCCCTACTTAGTGCACTACATTCCCTATTTAGGCCACCCTATTCCCTACATAGTGCACCCTATTCCCTAGATAGTGCATCCTATTGACTACATAGTGCACCCTATTCCCTAGATAGTGCACCCTATTGGTGAGGGTTGTGGAGAAGGAAGCACAGTACAGTGGATAGAAGGAAGAATAAACAGGGTCACAAAGATAGAAAAGAAAAGGAGAAGAACAGAGAGTTGGAGCAGAATTGTGATGTTAAGTTGAGCTGATCACTGCAGAGAGAGAGAGAGAGTGAGAGAGAGAGAGAGAGAGAGAGAGAGAGAGAGAGAGAGAGAGAGAGAGAGAGAGAGAGAGAGAGACAGAGAGAGACAGAGACAGAGACAGAGACAGAGAGAGACAGAGAGAGAGAGAGAGAGACAGAGAGACAGACAGAGAGACAGAGAGACAGAGAGAGAGAGAGAGAGACTGCAGAAAGAACATGAATCAAAAACCCATGTAAGCAGGCAGAGAGGGGGAGAAAGGATGAAACGTGAGGGGGAGGAGGGGAGGAAGTGAGGGGGGCTATCTGCGTCAGAGCCTTAACCAATGCAGTCAGAGATGGGATGAGGCAGGCGGCAGGCATGCTGGAGAGAGAGACACAACGCCTGCCAGGATCTCCTGTCTCCCTCGTCAAAGAACTGGCACACACAATACGCCTTGCCTCGACTCCTGTCACACACACACACACACACACACACACACACACACACACACACACACACACACACACACACACACACACACACACACACACACACACACACACACACACACACACACACACACACACACACACACACACACAGGCACACACACACACACAATCATACACAAACACATGCAAACACACAACAATAAAAGCCCTTTACATTTACATGGAAGTCAAAATGCACTGCCCCAAATTCAATTTTCCAGCTAACAGATACAGCAATGTGAAGAGGAATGGTATATCTACTGGTTGTATCTACTGGATGTATCTACCAGGTATATCTACTGGTTGTATCTACTGGATGTATCTACCAGGTATATCTACCAGGTATATCTACTGGTTGTATCTACTGGATGTATCTACCAGGTATATCTACCAGGTATATCTACTGGTTGTATCTACTGGATGTATCTACCAGGTATATCTAATGGATGTATCTACCAGGTATATCTAATGGATGTATCTACCAGGTATATCTACCAGGTATATCTACTGGTTGTATCTACTGGATGTATCTACTGGATGTATCTACCAGGTATAACTACTGGATGTATCTACTGGATGTATCTACTGGTTGTATCTACTGGATGTATCTATCGGGTATATCTACCAGGTATATATACTGGTTGTATCTACCAGGTATATCTACTGGATGTATCTACCAGGTATATCTACTGGTTGTATCTACTGGATGTATCTACCAGGTATATCTACTGGTTGTATCTACTGGATGTATCTACCAGGTATATCTACCAAGTATATATACTGGTTGTATCTACCAGGTATATCTACTGGATGTATCTACCAGGTATATCTACTGGTTGTATCTACTGGATGTATCTACCAGGTATATCTACCAGGTATATCTACTGGATGTATCTACCAGGTATATCTACCAGGTATAACTACTGGATGTATCTACCAGGTATATCTACCAGGTATATCTACTGGATGTATTTACCAGGTATATCTACCAGGTATATCTACTGGATGTATCTACCAGGTATATCTACCAGGTATATCTACTGGATGTATCTACTGGATGTATATACCAGGTATATCTACTGGATGTATCTACCAGGTATATCTACTGGATGTATCTACCAGGTATATCTACCAGGTATAACTACTGGATGTATCTACCAGGTATATCTACTGGATGTATCTACCAGGTATATCTACCAGATATATCTACTGGATGTATCTACTGGATGTATCTACCAGGTATATCTACTGGATGTATCTACCAGGTATATCTATCTACCAGGTATATCTACTGGATGCATCTACCAGGTATATCTACTGGGTGTATCTACCAGGTATATCTACTGGATGTATCTACCATGTATATCTACCAGGTATATCTACCAGGTATATCTACTGGATGTATCTACCAGTAATATCTACTGGATGTATCTACCAGGTATATCTACTGGATGTATCTACCAGGTATATCTACCAGGTATATCTACTGGATGTATCTACTGGATGTATCTACCAGGTATATCTACCAGGTATAACTACTGGATGTATCTACTGGATGTATCTACCAGGTATATCTACCAGGTATAACTACTGGATGTATCTACCAGGTATATCTACAGGATGTATCAACCAGGTATATCTACCAGGTATAACTACTGGATGTATCTACCAGGTATATCTACAGGATGTATCAACCAGGTATATCTACCAGGTATATCTACCAGGTATAACTACTGGATGTATCTACCAGGTATAACTACTGGATGTATCAACCAGGTATATCTACTGGATGTATCTACCAGGTATAACTACTGGATGTATCTACCAGGTATATCTACTGGGTGTATCTACCAGGTATATCTACCAGGTATATCTACTGGATGTATCTACCAGGTATATCTACCAGGTATAACTGCTGGATGTATCTACCAGGTATATCTACAGGATGTATCTACCAGGTATATCTACCAGGTATATCTACCAGGTATATCTACTGGATGTATCTACAGTTGAAGTCGGAAGTTTACAAACACCTTAGCCAAATACATTTAAACTCAGTTTTTCACAATTCCTGACATTTAATCCTAGTAGAAATTCCCTATTTTATTTCAGTTAGGATCACCACTTTATTTTAAGAATGTGAAATGTCAGAATAATAGTAGCGAATTATTTATTTCAGCTTTTATTTCTTTTGTCACATTCCCAGTGGGTCAGAAGTTTACATACACTCAATTAGTATTTAGTAGCATTACCTTTAAATTGTTTAACTTGGGTCAAACGTTTCGGGTAGCCTTCCACAAGCTTCCCACAATAAATTGGGTGAGTTTTGGCCCATTCCTCCTGACAGAGCTGGTGTAACTGAGTCAGGTTTGTAGACCTCCTTGCTCGTACATGCTTTTTCAGTTCTGACCACAAGTGTTCTATAGGATTGAGGTCAGGGCTTTGTGATGGCCACTCCAATACCTTGACTTTGTTGTCCTTAAGCCATTTTGCCACAACTTTGGAAGTATGCTTGGGGTCATTGTCCATTTAGAAGACCCATTTGCGACCAAGCTTTAACTTCCTGACTGATGTCTTGAGATGTTGCTTCAATATATCCACATAATTTTCCTCCCTCGTGATGCCATCTATTTTTTGAAGTGCACCAGTCCCTCCTGCAGCAAAGCACCCCCACAACATGATGCTGCCACCCCCGTGCTTCACGGTTGGGGTGGTGTTCTTCTGCTTGCAAGCCTCCCCTTTTTTCCTCCAAACATAATGTTTGGTCATTATGGTCAAACAGTTCTATTTTTGTTTCATCAGACCAGAGGACATTTCTTCAAAAAGTACAATTGTCACGCTCCTCAAAATGATTGGACCAAGGCGTAGCGTGTGTAGAGTTCCACATATTTTAATGAATAGGAACTCACCAAACAAGCACAAACGAAACGTTTGCTACTGGTCTGCACACAGGCAACAATCTGTAGACAAGATCCCACAAAGAACAATGAGGAAATGGCTGCCTAAATATGATCCCCAATCAGAGATAACGATAAACAGCTGTCTCTGATTGGGAACCATACCAGGCCAACATAAACCATTAATCACCTAGATGACCCACCTTAGTCACTATCACACCGCAACCAACAGAGAATAAACAGCTCTCTATGGTCAGGGTGTGACAACGATCTTTGTCCCAATGTGCAGTTGCAATCCGTAGACTGGCTTTTTTATGGAGGTTTTGGAGCTGTGGCTTCTTCCTTGCTGAGTGGCCTTTCAGGTTATGCCAATATAGGACTCATTTTACTGTGGATATTGATACTTTTGTACCTGGTTCATCCAGCATCTTCACAAGGTCCTTTGCTGTTGTTCTGGGATTGATTTGCACTTTTTGCACCAAATTACGTTCATCTCTAGGAGACAGAACGCGTCTCCTTCCTGAGCGGTATGACGGCTGTGTGGTCACATGGTGTTTATACTTGAGTACTATTGTTTGTACAGATGAACGTGGTACCTTCAGGCATTTTGAAATTGCTCCCAAGGATCAACCATACTTGTGGAGGTCTTCAATTTATTTTCTTAGGTCTTGGCTGATTTATTTTGATTTTCCCATGATGTCAAGCAAAGAGGCACTGAGTTTGAAGTTAGGCCTTGAAATACATCCACATGTACATCTCCAATTGACTCAAATTATGTCAATTAGCAGCAGCTTCTAAAGCCATGACATCATTTTCTAGAATTATCCTAGCTTGTATAAAGGCACAGTCAACTTAGTGTATGTAAACTTCTGACCCACTGGAATTGTGATACAGTGAATTATAAGTGAAATAATCTGTCTGTGAACAATTGTTGGGAAAATTACTTGTGTCATACATCTACATCCAGTAGATATACCTGGTACACAAAGTAGATGTCCTAACCGACTTGCCAAAACTATAGTTTGTTAACAAGAAATTATTTGTGGAGTTGGTTATAATGACTCCAACCTAACTGTATGTAAACTTCTGACTTCAACTGTAGTAGCACAAGCAGTTCTCAGAACAGTGTCAGTCATAAATAAAATTATTTATGATTATTTATGACTGATAATGCTGATGTCCAAGTAGAGATTAAAGGGAGAGAACAAGCGATATGTATAATTTATAAATTGCATGACGTACTCAGTAACTCTTTATTGGCTCATAAATTATATTTTATTAGTAAGGAATTTGGTATATTGTTTTGAATGGAGCGAAGGCCACCAGACAATATCTACAGTATAATCAGTGACTGGACATGATCTGTCAGGGACTTACAACAAGACCACACCTACAACAAGACCACACCTACAACTAGACCACACCTACAACAAGTCCACACCTACAACAAGACCACACCTACAACAAGAGCACACCTACAACAAGAGCACACCTACAACAAGAGCACACCTATAAGACCTCACCTACAACAAGAGCACACCTACAACAAGACCACACCTACAACAAGACCACACCTACAACAAGAGCACACCTATAAGACCTCACCTACAACAAGTCCACACCTACAACAAGACCACACCTACAACAAGACCACACCTACAACAAGACCTCACCTACAACAAGTCCACACCTACAACAAGAGCACACCTACAACAAGAGCACACCTATAAGACCTCACCTACAACAAGACCACACCTACAACAAGAGCACACCTATAAGACCTCACCTACAACTAGACCACACCTACAACAAGAGCACACCTACAACAAGTCCACACCTACAACTAGACCACACCTATAAGACCTCACCTACAACAAAAGCACACCTATAAGACCACACCTACAACAAGACCACACCTATAAGAGCACACCTACAACTAGACCACACCTATAAGAGCACACCTACAACTAGACCACACCTACAACAAGACCACACCTACAACTAGACCACACCTACAACAAGACCACACCTACAACAAGACCACACCTACAACTAGACCACACCTACAACAAGACCACACCTACAACTAGACCACACCTACAACTAGACCACACCTACAACAAGACCACACCTACAACAAGACCACACCTACAACAAGAAAACCTTCAATGCAATACGGGAGGAAGTACTGCCCAAACGACAAACCGTGTCTCTCTCTCTCTCTCTCTCTCTCTCTCTCTCTCTCTCTCTCTCTCTCTCTCTCTCTCTCTCTCTCTCTCTCTCTCTCTCACTCTCTCTCTCTCTCTCTCAATTCAATTCAATTCAAGGGCTTTATTGGCATGGGAAGCATGTGTTAACATTGCCAAAGCAAGTGAGGTAGACAACATACAAAGTGAATATATAAAGTGAAAAACAACAGAAATTAACAGTAAACATTACACATACAGAAGTTTAAAAACAGTAAAGACATTACAAATGTCTCTCTCTCTCACTCGCTCTCTCTCACACACACACACACACACACACACACACACACACACACACACACACACACACACACACACACACACACACACACACACACACACACACACACACACACACACACACACACACACACACACACACACACACGGCGATGATGATGATGAGTGTGGGGTTCCAGGGACCATTTAAGCGGTGGGAGTGCCACACTGGGTTTTACTGACGTCACTGACCCGAAACGGTTCACTGTGCAATCTTGTGAAAGCCGCTGACAAAGACAAGACATTCGATATGTGTGTTTATACACACGCAGGCACATACAGTACACACACACACACACACACACACACACACACACACACACACACACACACACACACACACACACACACACACACACACACACACACACACACACACACACACACACACACACACACACACACACACACACAGTCTGTCTTTGTTTGCAACAATCACAAGCTCTAAATCTCTAAATAGGCAAAAATAACATAGCTGTACAGAGCCTTCAGAAAGTATTCACACCCCTTGACTTCGTCCACATTTAGTTGTGTTACAGCCTGAATTTAAAATAGATTCAATTGAGATTTTGTGTCTGGCCTACACGCGATACCCCACAATGTCAAAGTGGAATTGTGTGTTGTGCCTAAATAAATTCAGGACTGAAAATGTGTTTAAACAAGTCACATAATAAATTGCATGGACTCATCATGTGTGCAATAATAGTAATCTCTGTACCCTACACATTCAATTATCTGTAAAGTCCCTCAAACAAGCAGTGCATTTCAAACACAGATTAAACCACAAAGACCAGGAAGGTTTTCCAATGCCTTGCAGAGAAGGGCACCTATTGGTAGCAAGAAGGGCACCTATTGGTAGCAGAGAAGGGCACCTATTGGTAGAAGAGAAGGGCACCTATTGGTAGCAGAGAAGGGCACCTATTGGTAGCAGAGAAGGGCACCTATTGGTAGCAGAGAAGGGCACCTATTGGTAGAAGAGAAGGGCACCTATTGGTAGAAGAGAAGGGCACCTATTGGTAGAAGAGAAGGGCACCTATTGGTAGCAGAGAAGGGCACCTATTGGTAGCAGAGAAGGGCACCTATTGGTAGCAGAGAAGGGCACCTATTGGTAGCAGAGAAGGGCACCTATTGGTAGAAGAGAAGGGCACCTATTGGTAGCAGAGAAGGGCACCTATTGGTAGCAGAAAAGGGCACCTATTGGTAGCAGAAAAGGGCACCTATTGGTAGCAGAGAAGGGCACCTATTGGTAGAAGAGAAAGGCACCTATTGGTAGAAGAGAAGGGCACCTATTGGTAGCAGAGAAGGGCACCTATTTGTAGAAGAGAAGGGCACCTATTGGTAGAAGAGAAGGGCACCTATTGGTAGCAGAGAAGGGCACCTATTGGTAGCAGAGAAGGGCACCTATTGGTAGCAGAAAAGGGCACCTATTGGTAGCAGAAAAGGGCACCTATTGGTAGCAGAGAAGGGCACCTATTGGTAGCAGAGAAGGGCACCTATTGGTAGAAGAGAAAGGCACCTATTGGTAGCAGAGAAGGGCACCTATTGGTAGAAGAGAAAGGCACCTATTGGTAGAAGAGAAGGGCACCTATTGGTAGATGGGTAAAAAAAGAAGCAGACATTGAATATCCCTTTGACATTATTAATCACATTTTAGATGGTGTATCAATACATCCAGTCACTACAAAGATACAGACGTTCTTCCGAACTCAGTTGTCAGAGAGAAAATAAACCGCTCAGGTATTTCACCATGAGGCCAATGATGACTTTAAAACAGGTACAGTTTAATGGCCGTGATAGTAGAAAACTGAGGATGGATCAACAACAATGCTCCACAATACTAAACTAATTAACAGAGTGAAAAGAAGGAAGACTGTACAGAATAATAAGGCACTAAAGTAATACTGCAAAAAAAGTGGCAAACAAATTAACTTTATGTCCTGAATACAACACATAATGTTTAGGACAAATCCAACACAACACATTACTGAGTATCACTCTTCATATTTTAAAGCATGGTGGTGGCTGCATCATGTTATGGGTATGCTTGTGTCATGACGTTGGTTTATGACAGTCATTAATACCTCTTCCCCCCTTTTTCCTCTCTCTACCCTACTGAGGCTAAATTTGCAAAACCCTTGGGTAACATAGAGATTCTGGGAACATCAGAAGGTGGGGGGAAATGAACAATATTCTGGTAATCCGACCAATTGAACATACACGTAATGGTACTTAACATAACATGGTACTTAATGAATATGATGTCAGTTTGGTTGTCATCTGAGACATTCTCATCAATGATAAGATGACAAACTCTACAGTGGAAAGTCTACACATCAGAGTTATCGGATTCACATGAAATTGTTGTTTAATTTAAATGTGTGAATATGAAATTATTTGTGATGGGATGAAATGTGATTTTAGCTTCTAAAGTGAGAGATTTGGGTTTTCATAAGATAGGGCTCTACTCAATCAGTGGCCCGCCTCTGTGAAGGGACATGGGCTAGAACACTTTTCAAATACGCATGTGGATTACTGATACTGTGCTATTTGGGTTGTTAATTGGATTTGTTCAGATATTTCAAGATTTCTTGTATTTAAAAAAAATATTTTTTAAAATTAAAATAACAGCAACAGTGTGTGAAAACCTTGTGAAGACATTTGACCTTTGTCATTGCCAACAAAGGGTATATAACAAATTATTGAGATAAACTTTTGTTATTAACCAAATACTTATTTTCCACCATAATTTGCAAATAAATTCATAAAAAATCCTACAATGTGATTTTCTGGATTTTTTCCCCCCATTATGTCTGTCATAGTTGAAGTGTACCTATGATGAAAATTACAGGCCTCTCTCATGTTTTTAAGTGGGAGAACTTGCACAACTGGTGGCTGACTAAATACATTTTTGCCCCACTGTATATAGCACGCAGCATAACAGCTGCATCAACGCATAGGTACTCACACCACCAACGTACATGGGAACAATAACCGACAAAGACAGAGAGCATGTGTTGTGTTGCGAATAGGAGTATACAGTTGAAGTCTGAAGTTTACATTGTAGGTGTGGTCTTGTTGTAGGTGTGGTCTTGTTGTAGGTGTGGTCTTGTTGTAGGTGTGGTCTTATAGGTGTGCTCTTGTTGTAGGTGTGGACTTGTTGTAGGTGTGGTCTTGTTGTAGGTGTGGTCTTGTTGTAGGTGTGGTCTTGTTGTAGGTGTGGTCTTGTTGTAGGTGTGGTCTTGTTGTAGGTGTGGTCTTGTTGTAAGTCCCTGACAGATCATGTCCAGTCACTGATTATACTGTAGATATTGTCTGGTGGCCTTCGCTCCATTCAAAACAATATACCAACTTCATTACTAATAAAATATAATTTATTAGCCAATAAAGAGTTACTGAGTACGTCATGCAATTTATAAATGATACATATCGCTTGTTCTCTCCCTTTAATCTCTACTTGGACATCAGCATTATCAGTCATAAATAATCATAAATAATTTTATTTATGACTGACACTCTTCTAAGAACTGCTTGTGCTACTACAGTTGAAGTCAGAAGTTTACATACAGTTAGGTTGGAGTCATTTAAACCAACTCCACAAATTTCTTGTTAACAAACTATAGTTTTGGCAAGTCGGTTAGGACATCTACTCTGTGGACGACACAAGTCATTTTCCCAACAATTGTTTACAGGCAAATTATTTCACTGTATTACAATTCCAGTGGGTCAGAAGTTTACATAAACTAAGTTGACTGTGCCTTTAAACAGCTTGGAAAATTCCAGAAAACGTTGTCATGGCTTTAGAAGCTTCTGATAGGCTAATTCACATCATTTGATTCAATTGGAGGTGTACCTGTGGATGTCTTTCAAGGTCTACCTTCAAACTCAGTTCCTCTTTGCTTGACATCATTGGAAAATTAAAAGAAATCAGCCAAGACCTCAGAAAATAAATTGTAGACCTCCACAAGTCTGGTTCATCGTTGGGAGAAATTTCCAAATGCCTGAAGGTACCACGTTCATCTGTACAAACAATAGTACACAAGTATAAACACCATGGGACCACGCAGCAGTCATACTGCTTAGGAAGGAGGACACATTCTGTCTCCTAGAGATGAATGTACTTTGGTGCGAAAAGTGCATATCTGTCATGTTTTGTCTTATATTGTCTTGTCATTATGCTTTCCCTTCTGTTCGTTTCCCCCTGCTGGTCTTATTAGGTTCGTTCCCTTTTTCTATCCCTCTCTCTCCCCCTCCCTCTCTCTCCTTTCTCTATCGTTCCATTCCTGCTCCCAGCTGTTCCTCATTCTCCTACTCACTCATTTAGTCTTTTCACACCTGTCCCCTATCTTGTCCTCTGATTAGAGTCCCTATTTCTCCCCTTGTTTTCCGTTTCTGTCCTGTCGGATCCTTGTATGATGTTCGCTGTGCTGTGTCATTGTCTCGCCCTGTCGTGTCTTGTCTCCTTCAGATGCTGCGTGTGAGCAGGTGTCTGAGTCTGCTACGGTCGGTGCCTTCCCGAGGCAACCTGCAGTTAATGGTCGAGTCTCCAGTCTGTCCTCGTCACTACGAGTGGATTTAAGTTTTTTCATGTTTTGTTTTCTGCTTTGATTGTCCAGGAGTATTGCTTTTATCCTTTACTGGAATAAAGACTCTGTTTTCGCCAAGTCGCTTTTGGGTCCTCATTCACCTGCATAACAGAAGGATCCGACCAAGAATGGACCCAGCGACTACGGATTCTCGTAACACTGCCGTCGAGATCCAGGGAGCTATGCTCGGCAGACACGAGCAGGAATTGTCTGCTGCTCGTCATGCCGTTGAGACCCTGGCCGCTCAGGTTTCCGACCTCTCTGGACAGTTCCAGAGTCTTCGTCTCGTACCACCAGCTACTTCCTGGTCTGCAGAGTCTCCGGAACCTAGGGTTAATAACCCACCTTGTTACTCCGGGCAGCCCACTGAGTGCCGCTCCTTTCTCACCCAGTGTGATATTGTGTTCTCTCTCCAACCCAACACATACTCAAGAGAGAGAGCTCGGGTTGCTTACGTCATATCACTCCTTACTGGCCGAGCTCGAGAGTGGGGCACAGCTATCTGGGAGGCAAGGGCTGATTGTTCTAACAATTACCTGAACTTTAAAGAGGAGATGATACGGGTTTTTGATCATTCAGTTTTTGGTAGGGAGGCTTCTAGGGCCCTGGCTTCCCTATGTCAAGGTGATCGATCCATAACGGATTACTCTATAGAGTTTCGCACTCTTGCTGCCTCTAGTGACTGGAACGAGCCGGCGCTGCTCACTCGTTTTCTGGAGGGACTCCACGCAGAGGTTAAGGATGAGATTCTCTCCCGGGAGGTTCCGTCCAGTGTGGACTCTTTGATTGCACTCGCCATCCGCATAGAACGACGGGTAGATCTTCGTCACCGAGCTCGTGGAAGAGAGCTCGCGTTAACGGTGTTTCCCCTCTCCGCATCGCAACCATCTCCCTCCTCCGGCTCAGAGACTGAGCCCATGCAGCTGGGAGGTATTCGCATCTCGACTAAGGAGAGGGAATGGAGGATCACCAACCGCCTGTGCCTCTATTGCGGACTTGCTGGACATTTTGTCAATTCATGTCCAGTAAAAGCCAGAGCTCATCAGTAAGCGGAGGGCTACTGGTGAGCGCTACTACTCAGGTCTCTCCATCAAGATCCTGTACTACTATGTCGGTCCATCTACGCTGGACCGGTTCGGCTGCTACATGCAGTGCCTTGATAGACTCTGGGGCTGAGGGTTGTTTTATGGACGAAGCATGGGCTCGGAAACATGACATTCCTCTCAGACGGTTAGGGAAGCCTACGCCCATGTTCGCCTTAGATGATAGTCATCTCCCCAGTATCAGATATGAGACACTACCTTTAACCCTCACAGTATCTGGTAACCACAGTGAGACTATTTCCTTTTTGATTTTTCGTTCACCTTTTACACCTGTTGTTTTGGGTCATCCCTGGCTAGTATGTCATAATCCTTCTATTAATTGGTCTAGTAATTCTATCCTATCCTGGAACGTTTCTTGTCATGTGAAGTGTTTAATGTCTGCTATCCCTCCTGTTTCTTCTGTCCCCTCTTCTCAGGAGGAACCTGGTGATTTGACAGGAGTGCCGGAGGAATATCATGATCTGCGCACGGTCTTCAGTCGGTCCAGAGCCAACTCCCTTCCTCCTCACCGGTCGTATGATTGTAGTATCTCCTTCCGGGGACCACTCCTCCTCGGGGTAGACTATACTCTCTGTCGGCTCCCGAACGTAAGGCTCTCGAGGATTATTTGTCTGTGTCTCTTGACGCCGGCACCGTAGTGCCTTCTTCCTCTCCTGCCGGGGCGGGGTTTTTTTTTTGTTAAGAAGAAAGACGGTACTCTGCGCCCCTGCATGGATTATCGAGGGCTGAATGACATAACGGTTAAGAATCGTTATCCGCTTCCCCTTATGTCATCAGCCTTCGAGATTCTGCAGGGAGCCAGGTTCTTTACTAAGTTGGACCTTCGTAACGCTTATCATCTCGTGCGCATCAGAGAGGGGGACGAGTGGAAAACGGCGTTTAACACTCCGTTAGGGCATTTTGAGTACCGGGTTCTGCCGTTTGGTCTCGCTAATGCTCCAGCTGTTTTTCAGGCATTAGTTAATGATGTACTGAGAGACATGCTGAACATCTTTGTTTTTGTCTACCTTGACGATATCCTGATTTTTTCACCGTCACTCGAGATTCATGTTCAGCACGTTCGACGTGTCCCTCCAGCGCCTTTTAGAGAATTGTCTCTACGTGAAGGCTGAGAAGTGCGCCTTTCATGTCTCCTCTGTCACATTTCTCGGTTCTGTTATTTACTGCTGAAGGCATTCAGATGGATCCCACTAAGGTCCAGGCTGTCAGTGATTGGCCCGTTCCAAGGTCACGTGTCGAGTTGCAGCGCTTTCTAGGTTTCGCTAATTTCTATCGGCGTTTCATTCGTAATTTCGGTCAAGTTGCTGCCCCTCTCACAGCTCTTACTTCTGTCAAGACGTGCTTTAAGTGGTCCGGTTCCGCCCAGGGAGCTTTTGATCTCCTCAAGAAACGTTTTACGTCCGCTCCTATCCTCATTACTCCTGACGTCACTAAACAATTAATTGTCGAGGTTGACGCTTCAGAGGTGGGCGTGGGAGCCATTCTATCCCAGCGCTTCCAGTCTGACGATAAGGTTCATCCTTGCGCTTATTTTTCTCATCGCCTGTCGCCATCGGAACGCAACTATGATGTGGGTAACCGCGAACTGCTCGCCATCCGCTTAGCCCTAGGCGAATGGCGATAGTGGTTGGAGGGGGCGACCGTTCCTTTTGTCGTTTGGACTGACCATAAGAACCTTGAGTACATCCGTTCTGCCAAACGACTTAATGCACGTCAAGCTCGTTGGGCGTTGTTTTTCGCTCGTTTCGAGTTTGTAATTTCTTATCGTCCGGGTAATAAGAACACCAAGCCTGATGCCTTATCCCGTCTCTTTAGTTCTTCTGTGGCTTCTACTGATCCCGAGGGGATTCTTCCTTATGGGCGTGTTGTCGGGTTGACAGTCTGGGGAATTGAGAGACAGGTTAAGCAAGCACTCACTCACACTGCGTCGCCGCGCGCTTGTCCTAGTAACCTTCTTTTCGTTCCTGTTTCTACTCGTCTGGCTGTTCTTCAGTGGGCTCACTCTGCCAAGTTAGCTGGCCATCCCGGCGTTCGAGGTACTCTTGCTTCTATTCGCCAGCGCTTTTGGTGGCCTACTCAGGAGCGTGACATGCGCCGTTTCGTGGCTGCTTGTTCAGACTGCGCGCAGACTAGTCAGGTAACTCTCCTCCTGCCGGTCGTCTCAGACCGCTTCCCATTCCTTCTCGACCATGGTCTCACATCGCCTTAGACTTCATTACCGGTCTGCCTTTGTCTGCGGGGAAGACTGTGATTCTTACGGTTGTCGATAGGTTCTCTAAGGCGGCACATTTCATTCCCCTCGCTAAGCTTCCTTCCGCTAAGGAGACGGCACAAATCATCATTGAGAATGTGTTCAGAATTCATGGCCTCCCGTTAGACGCCGTTTCAGACAGAGGTCCGCAATTCACGTCACAGTTTTGGAGGGAGTTCTGTCGTTTGATTGGTGCTTCCGTCAGTCTCTCTTCCGGTTTTCATCCCCAGTCTAACGGTCAAGCAGAAAGGGCCAATCAGACGATTGGTCGCATACTACGCAGCCTTTCTTTTAGAAACCCTGTGTCTTGGGCAGAACAGCTCCCCTGGGCAGAATACGCTCACAACTCGCTTCCTTCGTCTGCTACCGGGCTATCTCCATTTCAGAGTAGTCTGGGTTACCAGCCTCCTCTGTTCTCGTCCCAGTTCGCCGAGTTCAGCGTTCCCTCCGTTCAGGCGTTTGTCCAACGTTGTGAGCGCACCTGGAGGAGGGTGAGGTCTGCACTTTGCCGTTACAGGGCGCAGACTGTGAGAGCCGCCAATAAACGTAGGATTAAGAGTCCTAGGTATTGTTGCGGCCAGAGAGTGTGGCTTTCCACTCGTAACCTTCCCCTTACGACAGCTTCTCGTAAGTTGACTCCGCGGTTCATTGGTCCGTTCCGTGTCTCCCAGGTCGTCAATCCTGTCGCTGTGCGACTGCTTCTTCCGCGACATCTTCGTCGCGTCCATCCTGTCTTCCATGTCTCCTGTGTCAAGCCCTTTCTTCGCACCCACATGGGGACAAAGATCCGTTCATGTTGTGAGGGTTGCTTTGTTGCAGAAGCATGGGACTGGTGACATTCTTCAGAAAATAGTCTTCCCTCCCCCGTCCTTGTCGAGGGCGCACCTATTTACAAGGTACGTAGGATCATGGACATGCGTTCTCGGGGACGTGGTCACCAATACTTAGTGGATTGGGAGGGTTACGGTCCTGAGGAGAGGAGTTGGGTTCCATCTCGGGACGTGCTGGACCGTTCGCTGATTGATGATTTCCTCCGTTGCCGCCAGGATTCCTCCTCGAGTGCGCCAGGAGGCGCTCGGTGAGTGGGGGTACTGTCATGTTTTGTCTTATATTGTCTTGTCATTATGCTTTCCCTTCTGTTCGTTTCCCCCTGCTGGTCTTATTAGGTTCGTTCCCTTTTTCTATCCCTCTCTCTCCCCCTCCCTCTCTCTTCTCTCTCTATCGTTCCGTTCCTGCTCCCAGCTGTTCCTCATTCTCCTACTCACTCATTTAGTCTTTTCACACCTGTCCCCTATCTTGTCCTCTGATTAGAGTCCCTATTTCTCCCCTTGTTTTCCGTTTCTGTCCTGTCGGATCCTTGTATGATGTTCGCTGTGCTGTGTCATTGTCTCGCCCTGTCGTGTCTTGTCTCCTTCAGATGCTGCGTGTGAGCAGGTGTCTGAGTCTGCTACGGTCGGTGCCTTCCCGAGGCAACCTGCAGTTAATGGTCGAGTCTCCAGTCTGTCATCGTCACTACGAGTGGATTAAAGTTTTTTCATGTTTTGTTTTCTGCTTTGATTGTCCAGGAGTATTGCTTTTATCCTTTACTGGAATAAAGACTCTGTTTTCGCCAAGTCGCTTTTGGGTCCTCATTCACCTGCATAACAATATCAATCCCAGAACAACAGCAAAGGACCTTGTGAAGATTCTGGAGGGAACAGGTACAAAAGTATCAATATCCACAGTAAAACAAGTCCAAAACCGCCATAAAAAAGCCGGACTACGGTTTGCAACTGCACATGGGGACAAAGATCGTACTTTTGGGAGAAATGTCCTCTCAACCGTGAATTATGGGGGTGGCAGCATCATGTTGTGGGGGTGCTTTGTTGCAGGAGGGACTGGTGCACTTCACAAAATAGATGGCATCATAAGGTAGGAAAATTATGTGGATATATTGAAGGAACATCTCAAGACATCAGTCAGGAAGTTAAAGCTTGGTCGCAAATGGGTCTTCCAAATGGACAATGACCCCAAGCATTCTTCCAAATTTGTGGCAAATGGCTTAAGGACAACAAAGACAAGGTATTGGAGTAGCCATCACAAAGTCCTGACCTCAATCCTATAGAACATTTGTGGGGAGAACTGAAAAAGCGTGTGTGAGCAAGGAGGCCAACAAACCTGACTCGGTTACACCAGCTCTGTCAGGAGGAATGGGCCAAGATTCACCCAACCTATTGTGGGAAACTTGTGAAAGACTACCTGAAACATTTGACCTAACTTAAACAATTTAAAGGCAATGCTACCAAATACTAATTGAGTGTATTTAAACTTCTGACCCACTGGGAATGTGATGAAAGAAATACATGCTGAAATAAATTATTCTCTCTAATATTATTCTGATATTTCACATTCTTAAAATAAAGTGGTGATCCTAACTGACCTAAAACAGGGGCCTTTATATGGATTAAATGTCAGGAATTGTGAAAAACTGAGTTTAAATATATTTGGCTAAGATGTATGTAAACTTCTGACTTCAACTGTATATAACAGACTAATCAGGGGAAATGGTAACCAGGTGTGCGTAATCAGACAATACAGTCCGGGGTTGATGATAATGAATCCAGTTCAGAAGTCTAGCTGGGGGGGGTAGACCTCCAGAACCGGTGAACAGAATGGGCATCAGTACCGGGGGGGAGGGGGGTCCATGACAAATTCCTTATCTTGCAGAATTGTGTCCTACCTTTCCACTATATGAGGATTGTCTCTCCTTCTATATGAGGATTGTCTTTACTTCCCCTCTATATAAAGAGTGTATCTACATACACTAAGTATCAGCTGTCAGAGCAGCTCACAGATCACTGCACCTGTACATAGCCCATCTGAAAATAGCCCATCCAACTACCTCATCCCCATATTGTTTTTTTTCTTCTCTCCTTTGCACCCCAGTATCTCTACTTGCAAATTCATCTTCTGCACATCTATCACTCCAGTGTTTAATTGCTAAATTGTAATTACTTCACCACTACAGCCTATTTATTTCCTTACCTCCCTAATCCTACCTCATTTGTACACACTGTATATAGATGTTTTTTCTATTGTGTTATTGACTGTATGTTTGTTTATTCCATGTGTAACTCTGTGTTGTTTTTTGTGTCGCACTGCTTTGCTTTATCTTGGCCAGGTCGCAGTTGTAAATGAGAACTTGTTCTCAATCGGCCTACCTGGTTAAATAAAGGTGAAATAAAAAATTCAGCATGTTCGGTGGTGATCTGGATGGTTACTATGACATTGTAACAACAGTGAACTGAACAGCAGCAGCAGTCATATATCTGATAACATGACACACACGCACACACACACAGAAAGACCGAGAGAGTCCGTCCCTCTCCAGCACCTCCATGGGTTTTCTCTACTGTCTTCTGTATGACACCACTCAGTCCTGTACGAGAGAGTCCGTCCCTCTCCAGCACCTCCATGGGTTTTCTCTACTGTCTTCTGTATGACACCACTCAGTCCTGTACAACACCACTCAGTCCTGTACGACACCACTCAGTCCTGTATGACACCACTCAGTCCTGTATGACACCACTCAGTCCTGTACGACACCACTCAGTCCTGTACGACACCACTCAGTCCTGTATGACACCACTCAGTCCTGTACGACACCACTCAGTCCTGTATGACACCACTCACCTGTATGTTGTGATTGCCCTGCCATGGCTGTATCTAAGTGATTTAAAGGCCCTGCAGGCCAACACCAGGGCGGGCAGCAGAACTGGGTCCAAACACTATTTGAAATCTTTGCGTTTTGCTCTAGTCTGCCTGGATTTCCAAGTGGGCGTGGTTTGCTCTTTTGCGACTATCCTACTGGTTCCATTGCACCAGGCAAGCTCAATCAAGAACAGATCAAGTTGTTTACATTTGTTTTCGAATAGTGTTTAAACCCAGGGCTGCCTCCAGCCCAGCCAGTGCCACAGGGCAGGACGTTCAGTTCTGGGTGTTAACTAGACAAGTCTCTGAGCACAATGTTCATTGTGTTCACTCTTACGAAGCCCTATTCCTCATTAGTTAGTGTTTGTACATGACAGGCCTGTTAATTAACACATTAACTCAGACATACCTACTGTAATACTGCAAGCTAGTCCCGTCACACTCACACACACGGACGCAGGCATGCAAGCACGCATACACACACACACACACACACACACACACACACACACACACACACACACACACACACACACACACACACACACACACACACACACACACACACACACACACACACACACACACACACACACACACACACACACACACACACACGCATAGGCACACAAACACCAGACTCAGACAGACAGACAGACAGACAGACAGACAGACAGACAGACAGACAGACAGACAGACAGACAGACAGACAGACAGACAGACAGACAGACAGACAGACAGACAGACAGACAGACAGACAGACAGACAGACAGACAGACAGACAGACAATTACATTGTGAGCAAAACGATTAATCACATCACTTGAGAAAATGACTTTTAAAGGGTGAATGTCCTTCGATATGAAAATCTGGGGCCTCTATTTAAGAAAATCCTGAATTACCTCAAATCTCTCATTGTTGTTACCATCATTGTTGTTACCATCATTGTTGTTACCATCATTGTTGTTACCATCATTGTTGTTACCATCATTGGTGTTACCATCATTGTTGTTACCATCATTGGTGTTACCATCATTGTTGTTACCATCATTGTTGTTACCATCATTGTTGTTACCATCATTGTTGTTACCATCATTGTTGTTACCATCATTGTTGTTACCATCATTGTTGTTACCATCATTGTTGTTACCATCATTGTTGTTACCATCATTGGTGTTACCATCATTGTTGTTACCATCATTGTTGTTACCATCATTGTTGTTACCATCATTGTTGTTATTACCATCATTGTTGTTACCATCATTGTTATTACCATCATTGTTGTTACCATCATTGTTGTTACCATCATTGGTGGGTACCATCATTGTTGTTACCATCATTGTTGACCATCATTGTTGTTACCATCATTGTTGTTACCATCATTGTTCCATCATTGTTGTTAAAATCATTGTTATTAATCATTATTATTATTATTTATATTATTTGTTGTTACCATCATTGTTGTTACCATCATTGTTGGTACCATCATTGGTGTTACTACTCTTACTGGTGGCACAATGTTAACATAATGGTCAAAATATATTTAACATCATTAATATACCATATTAGTTGATTTAGAATGGGAATATGTACCCCGAAAAATACATTTTTTTTAAACCGACCAATCTCTCATTGGTGCATCACTAAATACCGCCCCCTCTCCTCATCCTGACAGCCTGCCCGTCATGTAATTATGTCCCCCCTGCAACCAGGGCAGTAATCTCAGTCACTTGTCCGGCCATTATTATTTTCCCTCTCTTTTCTTTCCCCAATTCCCTCCTCTCCCCCGGTATCTGTGTTCATTTTCTCTCCACTGTGCTTTCACCTTGGCTGCATTTACACAGGCAGCCCAATTCTGATCTTTTGCACAATTAATGGCAAAAGATCTGATCTGATTGGTCAAAAGACCAATTAGTTGCACTCGATCTCTCTCTCTCTAGGCTAAAAGCCTGAATGACCACCCTTATTCCATGAAACAACAAGAGGGAGAGAGAACAAGGGAGCGAAAGAGAGGTGCTCTGATCTCTGTCGACAGAGGTCCTCTGCTTAACGGTATTGCTCGTTAAGCAAAGAGGGCCGGAGCGAGGAAGCGGGAGGGAGGTGGAGAATGAATTAGTAGGAAGGGAAAGAACGAGTATACAGAATTAGGCTTTCATCTGTGGCCTGTCTGAGGTGTGTGTGTGTGTGTGTGTGTGTGTGTGTGTGTGTGTGTGTGTGTGTGTGTGTGTGTGTGTGTGTGTGTGTGTGTGTGTGTGTGTGTGTGTGTGTGTGTGTGTGTGTGTGTGTGTGTGTGTGTGTGTGTGTGTGTGTGTGTGTGTGTGTGTGTGTGTGTGTGTGTGTGTGTGTGTGTGTGTGTGGTGTGGTGTGTGTGTGTGTGTGTGTGTGTGGCCAGTCAATACTACAGAGAAAAGAACAGGACAGTAACGTTGATGTGTCTTGCCATCCAGGTCTCTGGTCATTTTGTACATACTGTATGTACTGTATATACAGTGAGCTTCAAAAGTATTGCGACAGTGACAACATTTGTTGTTGTTTTGGCTCTGCACTCCAGCACTTTGGATTTTAAATTATACAACGACTATGAGACTAAAGTACAGACCGATAGCTTTAATTTGAGGGTATTTTCAACCATATCGGGTGAACCGTTTTGAAATTACAGCACTCCTTGTACACAGTTCTCCCATTTTAGGGGACCAAAAGTATGGGGACAAATTCACTGATACTGTATGTGTATTAAAGTAGTCAAAAGTGTAGTATTTGATCCCATATTCACAACACGCAATGACTACATCGAGCTCGTGACTCTACAAATGTGTTGGACGCATTTGCTGTTTGTTTTGGTTAATAATAATAATAATAATATAATAATAATAATAATAATAATAATATAATAATAATAATAATAATAATATAATAATAATAATAATAAATAATAATAATAATAATAATAATAATAATATAATAATAATAATAATAATAATAATAATAATAATAATAATAAATAATAATAATAATAATAATATAATAATAATAATAATAATAATATAATAATAATAATAAATAATAATAATAATAATAATAATAATAATATAATAATAATAATAAATAATAATAATAATAATAATAATAATAATAATAATAAATAATAATAATAATAATAATAATATAATAATAATAATAAATAATAATAATAATAATAATAATAATAATATAATAATAATAATAATAATAATAATAATATAATAATAATAATAATAAATAATAATAATAATAATAATAATAAATAATAATAATAATAATAATATAATAATAATAATAATAATAAATAATAATAATAATAAATAATCATAATAATAATAATAAATAATAATAATAAATAATAATAATAATAATAATAATAATAATAATATAATAATAATAATAATAATATTAATAATAATATAATAATAATAATAATAATAATATAATAATAATAATAATAATAATAATAATAATATAATAATAATAATAATAATAATAATAATAATAAATAATAATAATAATAATAATATAATAATAATAATAAATAATAATAATAATAATAATAATAATATAATAATAATAATATAATAATAATAATAATATAATAATAATAATAATAATAATAATAATAATAATAATAATAATAATAATAATAATAATAATAATAATAATAATAAATAATAATAATATAATAATATTAATATATGCCATTTAGCAGACGCTTTTATCCAAAGCGACTTACAGTCATGTGTGCATACATTCTACGTATGGGTGGTCCCGGGGATCGAACCCACTACCCTGGCGTTACAAGCGCCATGCTCTACCAACTGAGCTACAGAAGGACCAAATTATTTTGTGCCCAATATGCATTTTGGTTTGTAGATATGAAGTAGTGTAATAATGTTACGTGATGTGCTGTTTTAATATTTTGTTTTATGTGTGATGTAAGTGACTCGGTGTGCGCGGACCCCAGGAAAAGTAGCTGTTGCCTTGGCAACAACTCATGGCGATTCCTAATAAATACAAATACCAAAAAATTAAATCCACAAAAAAAAAGAATGGTAAATAATGTAGTGTGTAATCATGGAGTCACTTTTATTAAAAATAAGAATGGAATATGTTTCTAAACTCTTCTACATTCATGTCCATGATTAGGGATAATCCTGAATGAATCGTGAATAAGGATGAGTGAGAAAGTTACAGAGGCATAAATATCATTGTTATGCAGGTGAATGAGGACCCAAAAGCGACTTGGCGAAAACAGAGTCTTTAATCCAGTAAAGGAAATATGCAATACTCCTAGACAAATCGGAGCGGTAAATAAAGCATAAAAAACAATTCCACTCGTAATGACGAGAACAGACTGGAGACTCGATCATAAACTGTAGGTTGCCTCGGGAAGGCACTTGACCGTAGCAGACTCAGACACCTGCTCACCACGCAGCATCTGAGGGAAACACGACACGACAGGGCGATACAAAGACACAGCACGGTGAACAATATACAAGGATCCGACAGGACAGAAACGGAAAACAAGGGGAGAAATAGGGACTCTAATCAGGGGAAAAGATAGGGAACAGGTGTGGAAAGACTAAATGATTGATTAGGGGAATAGGAACAGCTGGGAGCAGGAACGGAACGATAGAGAGAAGAGAGAGAGGGAGGGAGAGAGAAAAAAGGGAACGAACCTAAAAAGACCAGCAGGGGGAAAACGAACAGAAGGAAAAGCAAAATGACAAGACAATATAAGACAAAACATGACAATCATACCCCCAGAAATGCTAATATCCCCTGTTATTGTAATGGTGAGAGGTTAGCATGTCTTGAGGGTATGATATAAAATGCTAACCTCCCCTGTTATTGTAATGGTGAGAGGTTAGCATGTCTTGAGGGTATGATATAAAATGCTAACCTCCCCTGTTATTGTAATGGTGAGAGGAGATGTCTTGTTATGATATAAAATGCTAACTTGTTATTGTAATGGTGAGAGGTTAGCATGATATAAAAATGCTAACCTCCCCTGTTATTGTAATGGCGAGAGGTTAGCATGTCTTGGGGGTATGACATGAAATGCTAACCTCCCCTGTTATTGTAATGGTGAGAGGTTAGCATGTTTTGGGGGTATGATATAAAATGCTAACCTCCCCTGTTATTGTAATGGTGAGAGGTTAGCATGTTTTGGGGGTATGATATAAAATGCTAACCTCCCCTGTTATTATAATGGTGAGAGGTTAGCATGTTTTGGGGGTATGATATAAAATGCTAACCTCCCCTGTTATTGTAATGGTGAGAGGTTAGCATGTTTTGGGGGTATGATATAAAATGCTAACCTAACCAAGCATGTCTTGGGGGTATGACATGAAATGCTAACCTCCCCTGTTATTGTAATGGTGAGAGGTTAGCATGTTTTGGGGGTATGATATAAAATGCTAACCTAACCAAGCATGTCTTGGGGGTATGACATGAAATGCTAACCTCCCCTGTTATTGTAATGGTGAGAGGTTAGCATGTTTTGGGGGTATGATATAAAATGCTAACCTAACCAAGCATGTCTTGGGGGTATGACATGAAATGCTAACCTCCCCTGTTATTGTAATGGTGAGAGGTTAGCATGCCTTGGGGGTATGATATTTGTGCATTGATTATGCACAAAAGTGAATTGAAGTGAATTGTTTCCACATACACCACGTGCATTGTGCTTAATGGTCATGTGAAATGTGTTTATTTTGGGATGTGAGCTCTCAGTCTGTTTGACCTGACGAAGATCCGTTTCAGATCAAAAGGTTGTCAATAAACGGTGTTCCTGTTCTTTACTAGTCTGTGTTAGCACTGACATTAAGGATGTGCGTATGACCACAAACTGTTCTAGAACAACACGATAGTCCAAGACAGCTCTGCTTTTCCACCAGACGTAAAATCTGCCTGTTTACACACACACACACACACACACACACACACACACACACACACACACACACACACACACACACACACACACACACACACACACACACACACACACACACACACACACACACACACACACACACACACACACACACACACATGCACGCACGCACGCGCATTAGTCCCAAATGGCACTCTTTCTTGACACTGTGGCTCCATCTAGTCCCAAATGGCACTCTTTCTTGACACTGTGGCTCCATCTAGTGTTCTCAAGAGAGTCTGAGGGACTCCTCCCATGAGTAGTATCTAGTAATGCTGTCTACTGTTATGAGAGGGCCATGAGTAGTATCTAGTAATGATGTCTACTGTTATGAGAGGGCCATGAGTAATATCTAGTAATGATGTCTACTGTTATGAGAGGTCCATGAGTAGTATCTAGTAATGCTGTCTACTGTTATGAGAGGGCCATGAGTACTGTTATATCTAGTAATGATGTCTACTGTTATGAGAGGGCCATCCATACTGTTAGTAGTATCTAGTAATGCTGTCTACTGTTATGAGAGGGCCATGAGTAATATCTAGTAATGATGTCTACTGTTATGAGAGGGCCATGAGTAGTATCTAGTAATGCTGTCTACTGTTATGAGAGGGCCATGAGTAATATCTAGTAATGCTGTCTACTGTTATGAGAGGGCCATGAGTAGTATCTAGTAATGCTGTCTACTGTTATGAGAGGGCCATGAGTAGTATCTAGTAATGATGTCTACTGTTATGAGAGGGCCATTCCTCTAGTAATGCTGTCTACTGTTATGAGAGGGCCATCTAGTAATGCTGTCTACTGTTATCCCATGAGTAATATCTAGTAATGCTGTCTACTGTTATGAGAGGGCCATGAGTAATATCTAGTAATGCTGTCTACTGTTATGAGAGGGCCATGAGTAATATCTCTGTCTACTGTTACCATGAGTAATATCTCTGTCTACTGTTATGAGAGGGCCATCCCCATGAGTAATATCTAGTAATGCTGTCTACTGTTATGAGAGGGCCATCCTAGTAATGCTGTCTACTGTTATGAGAGGGCCATCCTAGTAATGCTGTCTACTGTTATCTCCATGAGTAATATCTCTCTGTCTACTGTTATGAGAGGGCCATGAGTAATATCTGTTCCATCTAGTAATGCTCCTACTGTTATGAGAGGGCCATCCTAATATCCTAATGCTGTCTACTGTTATGAGAGGGCCATGAGTAGTGTCTAGTAATGCTGTCTACTGTTATGAGAGGGCCATGAGTAATATCTAGTAATGATGTCTACTCTGTTATGAGAGGGCCCATTCCTCCTCCCATCCTCTCTTCTCTCCTGTTCCTCCTCCCCCTCTCCTCTTCCTCCTCCCCACTCTCCTCTTCCCCCCCCTTCCCCCTCCTCTTCCTCCTCCCCCTCCTCTCTTCTCTCTTCTCTCCTGTTCCTCCTCCCCTCCTCTCCTCTTCCTCCTCCCCCTCCTCTCTCCTATCTTCTCTCCCATTCCCCCTCCCATCCTCTCTTCTCTCCTGTTCCTCCTCCCCCCTCTCCTCTTCCTCCTCCCCACTCTCCTCTTCCTCCCCCTCCTCTTCCTCCTCCCCCTCCTCTCTTCTCTCTTCTCTCCTGTTCCTCCTCCCCTCCCTCCCTCTCCTCCTCCCCCCTCTCTTCTCTTCCCATTCCTCCTCCCATCCTCTCTTCTCTCCTGTTCCTCCTCCCCCTCTCCTCTTCCTCCTCCCCACTCTCCTCTTCCTCCCCCTCCTCTTCCTCCTCCCCCTCCTCTTCTTCTTCTCCCCTGTTCCTCCTCCTCCTCCCTCTCTCTCTCTCTTCCTCCTCCCATCCTCTCTTCTCTCCTGTTCCTCCTCCTCCCCCTCTCCTCTTCCTCCTCCCCACTCTCCCCACTCTCCTCTTCCTCCCCCTCCTCCTCCTCCCCACTCTCCTCTTCCTCCCCCTCTCCTCTTCCTCCTCCCCACTCTCTTCTTTCCCTCACTTCCTTATCCCCTTTTCTTATCTCTTCTCCTGCCCTCTCCTCTCCTTTCCTCTCCTCTCTCCTCAACCCTTCTTTTCCTCTGATCTCCTCTCCTCTGCTCCCTCTACCTCTCCTCTTCTCTCCTGCCCTCTCCTCTCCTTTCCTCTCCTCTCTCCTCAACCCTTCTTTTCCTCTGATCTCCTCTCCTCTGCTCCCTCTACCTCTCCTCTTCTCTCCTGCCCTCTCCTCTCCTTTCCTCTCCTCTCTCCTCAACCCTTCTTTTCCTCTGATCTCCTCTCCTCTGCTCCCTCTACCTCTCCTCTTCTCTCCTGCCCTCTCCTCTCCTCTCTCTCTCTCTCTCCTCAACCCTTCTTTTCCTCTGATCTCCTCTCCTCTGCTCCCTCTACCTCTCCTCTTCTCTCCTGCCCTCTCCTCTCCTTTCCTCTCCTCTCTCCTCAACCCTTCTTTTCCTCTGATCTCCTCTCCTCTGCTCCCTCTACCTCTCCTCTTCTCTCCTGCCCTCTCCTCTCCTTTCCTCTCCTCTCTCCTCAACCCTTCTTTTCCTCTGATCTCCTCTCCTCTGCTCCCTCTACCTCTCCTCTTCTCTCCTGCCCTCTCCTCTCCTTTCCTCTCCTCTCTCCTCAACCCTTCTTTTCCTCTGATCTCCTCTCCTCTGCTCCCTCTACCTCTCCTCTTCTCTCCTGCCCTCTCCTCTCCTTTCCTCTCCTCTCTCCTCAACCCTTCTTTTCCTCTGATCTCCTCTCCTCTGCTCCCTCTACCTCTCCTCTTCTCTCCTGCCCTCTCCTCTCCTTTCCTCTCCTCTCTCCTCAACCCTTCTTTTCCTCTGATCTCCTCTCCTCTGCTCCCTCTACCTCTCCTCTTCTCTCCTGCCCTCTCCTCTCCTTTCCTCTCCTCTCTCCTCAACCCTTCTTTTCCTCTGATCTCCTCTCCTCTGCTCCCTCTACCTCTCCTCTTCTCTCCTGCCCTCTCCTCTCCTTTCTTCTCCTCTCTCCTCAACCCTTCTTTTCCTCTGATCTCCTCTCCTCTGCTCCCTCTACCTCTCCTCTTCTCTCCTGCCCTCTCCTCTCCTTTCCTCTCCTCTCTCCTCAACCCTTCTTTTCCTCTGATCTCCTCTCCTCTGCTCCCTCTACCTCTCCTCTTCTCTCCTGCCCTCTCCTCTCCTTTCCTCTCCTCTCTCCTCAACCCTTCTTTTCCTCTGATCTCCTCTCCTCTGCTCCCTCTACCTCTCCTCTTCTCTCCTGCCCTCTCCTCTCCTTTCCTCTCCTCTCTCCTCAACCCTTCTTTTCCTCTGATCTCCTCTCCTCTGCTCCCTCTACCTCTCCTCTTCTCTCCTGCCCTCTCCTCTCCTTTCCTCTCCTCTCTCCTCAACCCTTCTTTGCCTCTGATCTCCTCTCCTCTGCTCCCTCTACCTCTCCTCTCCTCTCCTCTCCTCTCCTCTCCTCTCTCCTCAACCCTTCTTTTCCTCTGATCTCCTCTCCTCTGCTCCCTCTACCTCTCCTCTTCTCTCCTGCCCTCTCCTCTCCTTTCCTCTCCTCTCTCCTCAACCCTTCTTTTCCTCTGATCTCCTCTCCTCTGCTCCCTCTACCTCTCCTCTTCTCTCCTGCCCTCTCCTCTCCTTTCCTCTCCTCTCTCCTCAACCCTTCTTTTCCTCTGATCTCCTCTCCTCTGCTCCCTCTACCTCTCCTCTTCTCTCCTGCCCTCTCCTCTCCTTTCCTCTCCTCTCTCCTCAACCCTTCTTTTCCTCTGATCTCCTCTCCTCTGCTCCCTCTACCTCTCCTCTTCTCTCCTGCCCTCTCCTCAACCCTCTTTTCCTTTCTCCTCTCCTCTCTCCTCAACCCTTCTTTTCCTCTGATCTCCTCTCCCTCTGCTCCCCTTCTTTTCCTCTGATCTCCTCTCCCTCTGCTCCCTCTACCTCTCCTCTTCTCTCCTGCCCTCTCCTCTCCTTTCCTCTCCTCTCTCCTCAACCCTTCTTTTCCTCTGATCTCCTCTCCTCTGCTCCCTCTACCTCTCCTCTTCTCTCCTGCCCTCTCCTCTCCTTTCCTCTCCTCTCTCCTCAACCCTTCTTTTCCTCTGATCTCCTCTCCTCTGCTCCCTCTACCTCTCCTCTTCTCTCCTGCCCTCTCCTCTCCTTTCCTCTCCTCTCTCCTCAACCCTTCTTTTCCTCTGATCTCCTCTCCTCTGCTCCCTCTACCTCTCCTCTTCTCTCCTGCCCTCTCCTCTCCTTTCCTCTCCTCTCTCCTCAACCCTTCTTTTTCTCTGATCTCCTCTCCTCTGCTCCCTCTACCTCTCCTCTTCTCTCCTGCCCTCTCCTCTCCTTTCCTCTCCTCTCTCCTCAACCCTTCTTTTCCTCTGATCTCCTCTCCTCTGCTCCCTCTACCTCTCCTCTTCTCTCCTGCCCTCTCCTCTCCTTTCCTCTCCTCTCTCCTCAACCCTTCTTTTCCTCTGATCTCCTCTCCTCTGCTCCCTCTACCTCTCCTCTTCTCTCCTGCCCTCTCCTCTCCTTTCCTCTCCTCTCTCCTCAACCCTTCTTTTCCTCTGATCTCCTCTCCTCTGCTCCCTCTACCTCTCCTCTTCTCTCCTGCCCTCTCCTCTCCTTTCCTCTCCTCTCTCCTCAACCCTTCTTTTCCTCTGATCTCCTCTCCTCTGCTCCCTCTACCTCTCCTCTTCTCTCCTGCCCTCTCCTCTCCTTTCCTCTCCTCTCTCCTCAACCCTTCTTTTCCTCTGATCTCCTCTCCTCTGCTCCCTCTACCTCTCCTCTTCTCTCCTGCCCTCTCCTCTCCTTTCCTCTCCTCTCTCCTCAACCCTTCTTTTCCTCTGATCTCCTCTCCTCTGCTCCCTCTACCTCTCCTCTTCTCTCCTGCCCTCTCCTCTCCTTTCCTCTCCTCTCTCCTCAACCCTTCTTTTCCTCTGATCTCCTCTCCTCTGCTCCCTCTACCTCTCCTCTTCTCTCCTGCCCTCTCCTCTCCTTTCCTCTCCTCTCTCCTCAACCCTTCTTTTCCTCTGATCTCCTCTCCTCTGCTCCCTCTACCTCTCCTCCCTTCTCTCCTGCCCTCTCCTCTCAACCCTTTCCTTTCCTCTCCTCTCTCCCTCAACCCTTCTTTTCCTCTGATCTCCTCTCCTCTGTTCCCTCTCAACCTTCTCCTCTCTCTCTCCTGCCCTCTCCTCTCCTTTCCTCTCCTCTCTCCTCAACCCTTCTTTTCCTCTGATCTCCTCTCCTCTGCTCCCTCTACCTCTCCTCTTCTCTCCTGCCCTCTCCTCTCCTTTCCTCTCCTCTCTCCTCAACCCTTCTTTTCCTCTGATCTCCTCTCCTCTGCTCCCTCTACCTCTCCTCTTCTCTCCTGCCCTCTCCTCTCCTTTCCTCTCCTCTCTCCTCAACCCTTCTTTTCCTCTGATCTCCTCTCCTCTGCTCCCTCTACCTCTCCTCTTCTCTCCTGCCCTCTCCTCTCCTTTCCTCTCCTCTCTCCTCAACCCTTCTTTTCCTCTGATCTTCTCTCCTCTGCTCCCTCTACCTCTCCTCTTCTCTCCTGCCCTCTCCTCTCCTTTCCTTTCCTCTCCTCTCTCCTCAACCCTTCTTTTCCTCTGATCTCCTCTCCTCTGCTCCCTCTACCTCTCTTCTCCTCTCCTGCCCTCTCCTCTCCTTTCCTCTCCTCTCTCCTCAACCCTTCTTTTCCTCTGATCTCCTCTCCTCTGCTCCCTCTACCTCTCCTCTTCTCTCCTGCCCTCTCCTCTCCTTTCCTCTCCTCTCTCCTCAACCCTTCTTTTCCTCTGATCTCCTCTCCTCTGCTCCCTCTACCTCTCCTCTTCTCTCCCTGCCCTCTCCTCTCCTTTCCTCTCCTCTCTCCTCAACCCTTCTTTTCCTCTGATCTCCTCTCCTCTGCTCCCTCTACCTCTCCTCTTCTCTCCTGCCCTCTCCTCTCCTTTCCTCTCCTCTCTCCTCAGCCCTTCTTTTCCTCTGATCTCCTCTCCTCTGCTCCCTCTACCTCTCCTCTTCTCTCCTGCCCTCTCCTCTCCTTTCCTCTCCTCTCTCCTCAACCCTTCTTTTCCTCTGATCTCCTCTCCTCTGCTCCCTCTACCTCTCCTCATCTCTCCTGCCCTTGCCGTGGCCATGGATTTTGGAGAGAGGACAACAAAGGGCGCATTTACAAGCCAGAGAATACTGAGAGGCGATGATGGCAACCACCATCACAAGAAACTACAGCGACAGCGACAGTAGCAAGGCCATTTGCAATATCTCTTCTGTCATATGGGAACTGTTCATACTGTATTGGTATTGGATAAGGTATGTGTTTAGGATACATGCCATGTCAACTATCATACTGTAGTACGCACACACACACATGCACGCACGCACGCATGCACGCACACACACACACACACACACACACACACACACACACACACACACACACACACACACACACACACACACACACACACACACACACACACACACACACACACACACACACACACACACACACACACAGAGTTTTTTATTCTTTATTTTGGTTAGGCCAGGGTGTGACTAGGGTGGGCATTCTATGTTAATTTTCTATGTTTTGTTTTTCTTTGTTGTTTGGCCGGGTGTGGTTCTCAATCAGAGGCAGCTGTCTATCATTGTCTCTGATTGAGAACCGTACTTAGGCAGCCTTTTTCCCACCTGGTGTTTGTGGGTAGTTATTTCCTTGTTTAGTGTGTTTTGCACCTTCTGGTTGTTCTTTTTGTTGCTTGTTTGATAGTGTTCAGCTTTACCATTAAAATGATGAACACGTACCACGCTGCACCTTGGTCCTCACCCCCTTCCACCAACGGCCGTTACAGAACTACCCACCACCAAAGGATCAAGCAGCATGGTAAGGTTGGAGTAGCGCTATCTGGGGAGATGGACATGGGAGGAGATACTGGAAGCCAAGGGACCCTGGGCACAGGCTGGAGGGTATCGCCGTCCACGGGAGGTACTGGAGGCAGCTAAGGCTAAGCGGAGACACTACGAGGAGTTGGCACGGCTGGCACGGAAGCCCGAGAGGCAGCCCCAAAACTTTTTTTGGGAAGGGGGCACACGGGAAGTGTGGCAGCGTCAGGATTCAGACCTGAGCCAACTCCCAGTGCTTATGGAACCAGAGCCAGTCGGGGTGGAATTGGAGGAGAGAGACAGAAGCAAGGCTTCCAGAAGCATTCCAGCACAGTTGTTGCTTCACCAACTTTTTTCTCAATTTCGTCCGCACAGTCACTTCCGGGTTGGAGCGAGCGGTCGCATCGGCACTTCGCTCCGCAGGTATACGTCCACAGTATTTCCTGAAGGTTAACACGCTTCGCGCTCTCCGCTGCCCCATACACCCCCCTTCTCTCTTCCCTCTCTCTCCTCTCCCTCCTCAACCCTTCTCCCTCCCTCCCTCCCTCCCTCCTCTCCTCCCTCCTCCTCCCTCCCTCCCTCCCTCCCCCTCCCTGCTCCCTCCCTCCCTCCCTCCCTCTCCTCTCTCTCTCTCTCTCTCTCTCTCTCTCTCTCCCTCTCTCCCTCTCCTCCCCCTCCCTCCCTCCCTACCTCCCTCCCTCATCCCCCTCCCTCCCTCTCCCCTCACCTCGGCAGTTTGCAGCTTCATCTCTATACAGTCTCATGTATGGCAGTGACGCCCGTCCACTGTATTTCCTGAAGGTTAACACGCTCGCGCTCTCCGCTGCCCCATACCCCCCCTTTCTCTCTCTCACTGCAGATAGTCTACTGACGACAGAGAGCTGCTTGCGTCAATGCTCACTCTGACACATTTGTCTTATTTCCCCCTCAATAAGGATCACATTTGTCTTATTTCCCCCTCAATAAGGATCACATTTGTCTTTGTCTTTTTCCCCCTCAATAAGGATCACATTTGTCTTATTTCCCCCTCAATAAGGATCACATTTGTCTTATTTCCCCCCTCAATAAGGATCACATTTGTCTTATTTCCCCCTCAATAAGGATCACATTTGTCTTATTTCCCCTCAATAAGGATCACATTTGTCTTATTTCCCCCTCAATAAGGATCACATTTGTCTTATTTCCCCCTAAGATCACATTTGTCTTATTCCTCCCTCAATAAGGATCACATTTGTCTTATTTCCCCCCTCAATAAGGATCACATTTGTCTTATTTCCCCTCCTCAATAAGGATCACATTTGTCTTATTTCCCCCTCAATAAGGATCACATTTGTCTTATTTCCTCAATAAGGATCACATTTGTCTTATTTCCCCCTCAATAAGGATCACATTTGTCTTATTTCCCCCTCAATAAGGATCACATTTGTCTCAATATCACATTTGTCTTATTTCCCCTCAATAAGGATCACATTTGTCTTATTTCCCAATAAGGATCACATTTGTCTTATTTCCCCTCAATAAGGATCACATTTGTCTTATTTCCCCCCTCAATAAGGATCACATTTGTCTTATTTCCCCCTCAATAAGGATCACATTTGTCTTATTTCCCCCTCAATAAGGATCACATTTGTCTTATTTCCCCCTCAATAAGGATCACATTTGTCTTATTTCCCCCTCAATGCTCCATTTGTCTTATTTCTCAATAAGGATCACATTTGTCTTATTTCCCCCTCTCAATAAGGATCACATTTGTCTTATTTCCCCCTCAATAAGGATCACATTTGTCTTATTTCCCCCTCAATAAGGATCACATTTGTCTTATTTCCCCCCAATAAGGATCACATTTGTCTTATTTCCCCCATCAATAAGGATCACATTTGTCTTATTTCCCCTCAATAAGGATCACATTTGTCTTATTTCCACCCTCAATAAGGATCACATTTGTCTTATTTCCCCCCTCAATAAGGATCACATTTGTCTTATTTTCCATCTCAATAAGGATCCTAATGGATTATTACTACAGGCGAAACCTCTGCCTTTTAAAACAAATATTTAAAAAATAAAAGCTCTATTATTATGATTTATAATTATTTAGAAATACAGATATATAATATAGAAGGAGGTTATTTTTGGTGACAATAACGCCCTTATTTGTTGTATATTTAGGAAGTATTGAAATTAAGCCAAGACACTATCTAAAGGAAATAGCAACGGCGAACTTGAGCAACTGTCTTTGAAGGTGTTTTGGCAGTGTGCTTTATTTTGCAGTGACATTTGCGGTGTCTGAAATACAAAAACAATTGTTTATTCCAATGGACCCTGTAAACAGATCGTTTGAAATCAATAATTGTTTGCATAATTATGCTGCACTGCCCCTGAATTATGAAGCATTGTTTACTCAGAGAAACAAGGAAAACTACAGTAGCCCTACATACCAAAACAAACAAGAGGTTCTCAAATGTTCTTTGGGAAGGGTGATGGTTCTTTAGGGCAGTGGTTCTCAACTGGTTTTGACTGGGGAGCCCAAAATTTGACAATGACAATTGAGTCTTGACCCAATATGATGGACTGTTGATGATTACATTTTGTAATGTTGTATTGCTTCTAGCATGCCTTCACAGTTGGGCTTCACTTGTCAAAACTACACAGCTGGTCTGTCTCTATGGTCTCCACACTATTTCTCTGATTAACACGCTGTCTCTATCACTCTGTCTCTATTATCTCTGTCTCTATTATACACTCTGTCTCTATGGTCTACTATTATTATACACTCTGTCTCTATTATACACTCTGTCTCTATTATACACTCTGTCTCTATTATACACTCTGTCTCTATTATACACTCTGTCTCTATTATACACTCTGTCTCTATTATACACTCTGTCTCTATTATACACTCTGTCTCTATTATACACTCTGTCTCTATTATACCTGATTATACACTCTGTCTCTATTATACACTCTGTCTCTATTATACACTCTGTCTCTATTATACACTCTGTCTCTATTATACACTCTGTCTCTATTATCACTATTCTATTATACACTCTCTATAAGGATCTCTTATTATACACTCTGTCTCTATTATACACTCTGTCTCTATTATACCCCCTGTCTCATTATACACTTGTCTCTATTATACACTCTGTCTCTATTATACCTCTGTCTCTAATACTCTGTCTCTATTATACACTCTGTCTGTCTATATACACTCTGTCTCTATTATACACTCTAATTATACACTCTGTCTCTATTATCCACTCTGTCTCTATTATACACTCTGTCTCTATTATATCACTCTGTCTTATTATACACTCTGTCTCTATTATACACTCTGTCTCTATTATACACTCTGTCTCTCTATTATACACTCTGTCTCTATTATATTGTCTCTCATACACTCTGTCTCTATTATACACTCTTATTATACACTCTGTCTCTATTATACACTCTGTCTCTATTATACACTCTGTCTCTATTATACACTCTGTCTACTATTATACACTCTGTCTCTATGGTCTCTATTATATACACTCTGTCTCTATTATACACTCTGTCTCTATTATACACTTTTGGTGTCAATTATACACTCTGTCTCTATTTGTCTATATTTATACACTCTGTCTCTATTATACACTCTGTCTCTGTCTCTATTATACACTCTGTCTCTATTTTACACTCTGTCATTATACACTCTGTTCTATTATACACTCTGTCTCTATGGTCTACTATCAATATTATACACTCTGTCTCTATTATACACTCTGTCTCTATTATACACTCTGTCTCTATTATACACTCTGTCTCTATTATACACTCTGTCTCTATGGTATACACTTGTCTCTATTATACACTCTGTCTCTATTATCTATTACACTCTGTCTCTATTATACACTCTGTCTCTATTATACACTCTGTCTCTATTATACACTCTGTCTCTATTATACACTTATACTGTCTCTATTATACACTCTGTCTCTATTATACACTCTGTCTCTATTATACACTCTGTCTCACTCTGTCTTATATACACTCTCTGTCTCTATTATACACTCTGTCTCTATTATACACTCTGTCTCTATTATACACTCTGTTATACTATTATACACTCTGTCTCTATTATACACTCTGTCTCTATTATACACTCTGTCTCTATGGTCTCTGTCTATTATTATACACTTATACACTCTGTCTCTATTATACACTCTGTCTCTATTATACACTCTGTCTCTATTATACACTCTGTCTCTATTATACACTCTGTCTCTATTATACACTCTGTCTCTATTATACACTCTGTCTCTATTATACACTCTGTCTCTATTATACACTCTGTCTCTATTATACACTCTGTCTCTATTATACACTCTGTCTCTATTATACACTCTGTCTCTATTATACACTCTGTCTCTATTATACACTCTGTCTCTATGGTCTCTATTATTATACACTCTGTCTCTATTATACACTCTGTCTCTATTATACACTCTGTCTCTATTATACACTCTGTCTCTATTATACACTCTGTCTCTATTATACACTCTGTCTCTATTATACACTCTGTCTCTATTACTACACTCTGTCTCTATTATACACTCTGTCTCTATTATACACTCTGTCTCTATTATACACTCTGTCTCTATTATACACTCTGTCTCTATTATACACTCTGTCTCTATTATACACTCTGTCTCTATTATACACTCTGTCTCTATTATACACTCTGTCTCTATTATACACTCTGTCTCTATTATACACTCTGTCTCTATTATACACTCTGTCTCTATTATACACTCTGTCTCTATTATACACTCTGTCTCTATTATACACTCTGTCTCTATTATACACTCTGTCTCTATTATACACTCTGTCTCTATTATACACTCTGTCTCTATTATACACTCTGTCTCTATTATACACTCTGTCTCTATTATACACTCTGTCTCTATTATACACTCTGTCTCTATTATACACTCTGTCTCTATGGTCTCTATTATTATACACTCTGTCTCTATTATACACTCTGTCTCTATTATATACACTCTGTCTCTATTATACACTCTGTCTCTATTATACACTCTGTCTCTATTATACACTCTGTCTACTATTATTATACACTCTGTCTCTATTATACACTCTGTCTCTATTATACACTCTGTCTCTGTCTACTATTATATACTCTGTCTCTATTATACACTCTGTCTCTATTATACACTACACTCTGTCTCTATTATACACTCTGTCTCTATTATATACACTCTGTCTACTATTATTATACACTCTGTCTCTATTATACACTCTGTCTCTATTATACACTCTGTCTCTATTATACACTCTGTCTCTATTATACACTCTGTCTCTATACACTCTGTCTCTATTATACACTCTGTCTCTATTATACACTCTGTCTCTATTATACTCTGTCTCTATTATACACTATTATTATACACTCTGTCTCTATTATACACTCTGTCTCTATTATATTATTATACACTCTGTCTCTATTATACACTCTGTCTCTATTATACACTCTGTCTCTATTATACACTCTGTCTCTATTATACACTCTGTCTCTATTATACACTCTGTCTCTATTATACACTACTGTCTCTATTATACTCTTCTCTATTATACACTCTGTCTCTATTATACACTCTGTCTCTATTATACACTCTGTCTCTATTATACACTCTGTCTCTATTATACACTCTGTCTCTATTATACACTCTGTCTCTATTATACACTCTGTCTCTATTATACACTCTGTCTCTATTATACACTCTGTCTCTATGGTCTACTATTATTATACACTCTGTCTCTATTATACACTCTGTCTCTATTATACACTCTGTCTCTATTATACACTCTGTCTCTATTATACACTCTGTCTCTATTATACACTCTGTCTCTATTATACACTGTCTCTGTCTCTATTATACACTCTGTCTCTATTATACACTCTGTCTCTATGGTCTACTATTATTATACACTCTGTCTCTATGGTCTACTATTATTATACACGCTGTCTCTATTGTCTACTATTATTATACACGCTGTCTCTATTATACACTCTTATTATACATGCTGTCTCTATTATACACTCTGTCTCTATGGTCTACTATTATACACTCTGTCTCTATTATACACTCTGTCTCTATTATACACTCTGTCTCTATTATACACTCTGTCTCTATTATACACTCTGTCTCTATTATACACACTCTGTCTCTATTATACACTCTGTCTCTATTATACTACTGTCTATTATACACTCTGTCTCTATTATACACTCTGTCTCTATTATACACTCTGTCTCTATTATACACTCTGTCTCTATTATCTACTCTGTCTCTTATACACTCTGTCTCTATTATACACTCTGTCTCTATTATACACTCTGTCTCTATTATACACTCTGTCTCTATTATACACTCTGTCTCTATTATACACTCTGTCTCTATTATACACTCTGTCTCTATTATACACTCTGTCTCTATGGTCTACTATTATTATACACTCTGTCTCTATTATACACTCTGTCTCTATTATACACTCTGTCTCTATTATACACTCTGTCTCTATTATACACTCTGTCTCTATTATACACTCTGTCTCTATTATACACTCTGTCTCTATTATACACTCTGTCTCTATTATACACTCTGTCTCTATTATACACTCTGTCTCTATTATACACTCTGTCTCTATTATACACTCTGTCTCTATTATACTGTCTCTATTATACACTCTGTCTCTATTATACACTCTGTCTCTATTATACACTCTGTCTCTATTATACACTCTGTCTCTATTATACACTCTGTCTCTATTATACACTCTGTCTCTATTATACACTCTGTCTCTATTATACACTCTGTCTCTATGGTCTACTATTATTATACACTCTGTCTCTATGGTATACTAGTATTATACACTCTGTCTCTATTATACACTCTGTCTCTATTATACACTCTGTCTCTATTATACACTCTGTCTCTATTATACACTCTGTCTCTATTATACACTCTGTCTCTATTATACACTCTGTCTCTATTATACACTCTGTCTCTATTATACACTCTGTCTCTATTATACACTCTGTCTCTATTATACACTCTGTCTCTATTATACACTCTGTCTCTATTATTATACACTCTGTCTCTATTATACACTCTGTCTCTATTATACACTCTGTCTCTATTATACACTCTGTCTCTATTATACACTCTGTCTCTATGGTCTACTATTATTATACACTCTGTCTCTATTATACACTCTGTCTCTATTATACACTCTGTCTCTATTATACACTCTGTCTCTATGGTCTACTATTATTATACACTCTGTCTCTATTATACACTCTGTCTCTATTATACACTCTGTCTCTATTATACACTCTGTCTCTATTATACACTCTGTCTCTATTATACACTCTGTCTCTATTATACACTCTGTCTCTATTATACACTCTGTCTCTATTATACACTCTGTCTCTATTATACACTCTGTCTCTATTATACACTCTGTCTCTATTATACACTCTGTCTCTATTATACACTCTATTATACACTCTCTATTATACACTCTGTCTCTATGTCTCTATTATTATACACTCTGTCTCTATTATACACTCTGTCTCTATTATACTCTGTCTCTATTATACACTCTGTCTCTATTATACACTCTGTCTCTATTATACACTCTGTCTCTATTATACACTCTGTCTCTATTATACACTCTGTCTCTATTATACACTCTGTCTCTATTATACACTCTGTCTCTGTCTCTCTATTATACACTCTGTCTCTATTATACACTCTGTCTCTATTATACACTATACACTCTGTCTCTATACACTCTGTCTCTATTATACACTCTGTCTCTATTATACACTCTGTCTCTATTATACACTCTGTCTCTATGGTCTACTACTCTGTTATTATACACTCTGTCTCTATTATACACTCTGTCTCTATTATACACTCTGTCTCTATTATACACTCTGTCTCTATTATACACTCTGTCTCTATTATACACTCTGTCTCTATTATACACTCTGTCTCTATTATACACTCTGTCTCTATTATACACTCTGTCTCTATTGTCTCTATTATACACTCTGTCTCTATTATACACTCTGTCTCTATTACTCTACACTCTGTCTCTATTATACACTCTGTCTCTATTATACACTCTGTCTCTATTATACACTCTGTCTCTATTATACACTCTGTCTCTATTATACACTCTGTCTCTATTATATACACTCTGTCTCTATTATACACTCTGTCTCTATTATACACTCTGTCTCTATTATACTATCTATTATACACTCTGTCTCTATTATACACTCTGTCTCTATTATACACTCTGTCTCTATTATACACTCTGTCTCTATTATACACTCTGTCTCTATTATACACTCTGTCTCTATTATACACTCTGTCTCTATTATACACTCTGTCTCTATTATACACTCTGTCTCTATTATACACTCTGTCTCTATTATCCCTGTCTCTATTATACACTCTGTCTCTATTATACACGGTCTCTATTATACACTCTGTCTCTATTATACACTCTGTCTCTATTATACACTCTGTCTCTATTATACACTCTGTCTCTATTATACACTCTGTCTCTATTATACAGTCTCTATTATACACTCTGTCTCTAAAGCGTCTCTATTATACACTGCTGTCAATAAGATAACATTTGTGTCTCTATTTCTATTTATTACTACAGATTATACACTCTCTGAGGCTCTATTATACATCATTATACAGTGAGGACAAATACAGCCTGCTCTCTCCTTCCACATTGAGTCTCTAAACCTACAGTCACTGGGTCCTGATTGTGACACTCTGAGCTCTAGTTTTCACTCTGCAGGATCCAGAGATGGCATCAGTGATTATACTGGAAGACTGCAGTCATTATACACTGGAGCTGAATGTCAACATTAAAGATGAAGACACTCTGTCTCTAGGAGGAGAAGATTGGAGACCATGTTGATTACATTCTCTACATCCAGATACACTCTGCAACAGCAGGAAGATCTGTCAGAGCTCTATTATACACTCTGTCTCTATTATACACTGCCCACATTGTGAGGATTATTTTCCCAATTCTGTCAAAGCTAAAAATTATACACTCTGTCTCTAAATCACACACTCTGATTATAATCTGTATCCCTGTCTCTGACTGTGGGAAGACACTCTCACTATTATACATCTGATTATACACTCTGTCTCTATTATACAGTTCATCATAGAATACACACAGGATTATAAGCCTTACTCCTGCTCTGATACACTGTGGAAAGAGTTTCTCTATTATACACTCTGTCTCTACTTAAAAACACATGAACATATACATACAGGAGTGAATTCTATTATACACTCTGCTCTATTATACACTCTGGGAATAGTTTCACTCGACTGGGCCTCTACTATTAAAACACATGAACGTATATTATACAGGAGTGAAGCTCTATTATACACTCTGTCTTTGACTGTGGAAAGAGTTTCTCTATGCTGGAAAACTTAAAAAGACATGAACGTATACATACAGGAGTGAAGTCTCTATTATACCTCTGCTCTGATTGTGTAAAATGCTTCACTATTATACAGCTGACCTAAAAGTTCATCTACTATTATTAGAGAACACACTCTATTATACACTCTGTCTCTATTATACTCCTGTCTCTGATTGTGTAAAATGCTTCACAACATCAACTGACCTAAAACTCTGTTCTATAAGAGAACACACACTGTCTCTATTATAAGCTCTTCTCTGTCTGCACTCTGTCTCTGGAATACAGTTTCTCTATTATACGACTGGGCTCTAGTTAAAAACTCTGTCTCTATTAGTTAATCATAACACTCTGAGATACACTCTGTCTCTATTATCACTGATCTGACTGTAGATCTGTCTTTTATATTTTTATCAACAGCTGAGCTATTATACACTCTGTCATCAGAGAACACACAGTCTCTAGATAAGCTCTTACTTCTTCTCTATTAATGTGGCAAGAGTTTCTCCCATTGGGCAATGTAAAAACACACCAACAGATACACACTCTGAGAGAAGCCTTATCACTGCACTGACTGTGAGAAGAGATTATACAGATTGGTGTCTTTTTAAATGGTCTCTATTATACACTAAAAGTCTCTAGATAGTCTCATCAGTTTTCTCTATTATACACTCAGACCAGCTAAGATTAGTCACTCCACTTAATTCTCATCCTCTGTCTCTGTCTCTATAAAATAATTGGCAACTTTGAATTGGATCAAATGAAGATACAGCTGTCTCTAGAACACTCTTGTAATCCTATTGTTTTATCACTGTGAGAACTATGCATTAACACTCTGAATGGAGCATTATATAATGGTAGCCTCTTCTCTATTATACTGATCAGTCTGTGCACACTCTGTCAGGTTGTATGTTTTGTTAGCTTCTACTGTAAAGATATTGATACACTCTGGATTGCAATTATGATGGAATATCACTCTGTCTCTATTATACACTCTGTCTCTATTATACACTCTGTCTCTATTATGACTGGGTGGTGCTGTCTTCCACTCTGCAGTTTTCTGTGGGAATAAGCTTGTATACACATATACTGAGTCTCTAAACATTAATACACTCTGTCTCTTTCCATAACATACACTCTGTCTCTATTATACAGCACTTTATACATCTGTCTCTATGTAAACACTCTGTCTCTATTATAAATTATACATTTGATGATGATTTGATGATGATGATATACACGCTGTCTCTATTATACACTCTGTCTCTATTATACACTCTGTCTCTATTATACACTCTGTCTCTATGGTCTACTATTATTATACACTCTGTCTCTATTATACACTCTGTCTCTATTATACACTCTGTCTCTATTATACACTCTGTCTCTATTATACACTCTGTCTCTATTATACACTCTGTCTCTATTATACACTCTGTCTCTATTATACACTCTGTCTCTATTATACACTCTGTCTCTATTATACACTCTGTCTCTATTATACACTCTGTCTCTATTATACACTCTGTCTCTATGGTCTACTATTATTATACACTCTGTCTCTATTATACACTCTGTCTCTATTATACACTCTGTCTCTATTATACACTCTGTCTCTATTATACACTCTGTCTCTATTATACACTCTGTCTCTATTATACACTCTGTCTCTATTATACACTCTGTCTCTATTATACACTCTGTCTCTATGGTCTACTAGTATTATACACTCTGTCTCTATTATACACTCTGTCTCTATTATACACTCTGTCTCTATTATACACTCTGTCTCTATTATACACTCTGTCTCTATTATACACTCTGTCTCTATTATACACTCTGTCTCTATTATACACTCTGTCTCTATTATACACTCTGTCTCTATTATACACTCTGTCTCTATTATACACTCTGTCTCTATTATACACTCTGTCTCTATTATACACTCTGTCTCTATTATACACTCTGTCTCTATTATACACTCTGTCTCTATTATACACTCTGTCTCTATTATACACTCTGTCTCTATTATACACTCTGTCTCTATTATACACTCTGTCTCTATTATACACTCTGTCTCTATTATACACTCTGTCTCTATTATACACTCTGTCTCTATTATACACTCTGTCTCTATTATACACTCTGTCTCTATTATACACTCTGTCTCTATGGTCTACTAGTATTATACACTCTGTCTCTATGGTATACTATTAAAGGAAGACATTACACAGACATAATAACTGAGAAAACATTTATTATAGATTCAGAATAAGACATTTTAATTAGGAGACCAGTTCAGGGGTACCGTGTAATACATGAACAAACTCAGAACATGATATTTAAAACCAGTCCAATAATGTTAATGATCAGTAACACATGCCAGTTTAGCTCAGTTGGTAGAGCATGGTGCTTGTAAAGGGTTGGGTTCGATTACCATAAAATGTATGCACACATGACTGTAAGTGTGAATAAATGTTTATATATATAATAGTTTCACAACCTTTAAAGTAAAAAAAAAATGTGAAAAAAAAGACGGTTCTTTTGGCTCCCAAACGGCTCTTTAAAAAAATATATGTTTTGTATTTTTTTCAAGTCAAACAGTTTGCGATAGTTTGACTATGATTGGTGTTAAAACAATTATAATTCATTAATTAATTAAATGAAATCATACTCTACCTTAACCACAGTGTATTTAAAAAATGCATTGGTTTGTTATGAAAAATAATGCTATTAAACATTTGCATTTAAAGTGTAACTTTTTAATGTATTTAAACAAAGTGCATATACAGTTGAAGTCAGAAGTTTACATACACTTAGGTTGGAGTCATTAAAACTCGTTTTTCAACCACTCCACACATTTCTTGTTAACAAACTATAGTTTTGGCAAGTTTGTTAGGACATCTACTTTGTGCATGACACAAAGTAGATGTCTTTTATACTGATAACAAGTTCAAACAGGTGCCATTAATACAGGTAACGAGTGGAGGACAGAGGAGCCTCTTAAAGAAGAAGTTACAGGTCTGTGAGAGCCAGAAATCTTGCTTGTTTGTAGGTAACCAAATACTTATTTTCCACCATAATTTACAAATAAATAAATAAAAAGTCCTACAATGTGATTTTCTGGATTTTTTTCCTCATTTTGTCTGTCAGAGTTGAAGTGTACCTATGATGAAAATTACAGGCCTCTCTCATGTTTTTAAGTGGGAGAGCTTGCACAATTGGTGGCTGACTAAATACTTTTTTGCCCCACTGTACCTCTTGGATATATCAATCTTCTCCATTCGATTGAAAGTTTCCTAATATATAGCCTACTCCTAAATCAGTCCATCGCCGGATAGTTCTGGATGATCGCTGGTTGGCTGTTCTTTGCTCTGATGTATGCTGTCTGATCAGCCATTGGTTGAGTGCGGCCCTATGAGTCGGACTAGGAAGGATGGGTATAATGTGTCTGAAGTCGATGGCTCACCAGCCAATTTGAATTGCTTTATTACTTCAATCTGTCCACATTTACACATACAGTAGCCTATATCAAAGACACACCTGCAGAAAGAAACTGAGATTTTAACTTTAAGGTATTTCTTTATAGTTTTACTAAGCTCTATACTGAAGACTGTATGTTCTGATGGGTAGGACTCAGACCTATAGTCTAATGCATAAATACATTTATTACTGATGCTCAATCTCTAATCAGGTAGATAGAAGATATTTTAATTAAATTTGTTTAAAAAAAAAAAACTTTCTCTGCAAAATACATACTTGGACGTTTTCCTCCAATAAAGCAGGTTATATTTTACCACATTATTTAAAACATTTTGCTGCTTTTCCTCGTCAATAATAGTCCTGACTGAAATAATTTACAAACCATTTCCCACGAAGGCCATGATTAAAGGTGAGCCCTATTATTATAGACGCTAGTTTCGAGTCCTGGGATGTAGTCAGCTAGGTGACAAAACACAGGAAATGCAGTCCAGGCCTTAACGATTAAACAATAACCATAGCAACAGGTCCGTCCAAAAAACTACTTCTTAGCAAGTTTTATTTATTTTTTTTATTTTTTTTATTATTAGCATAAATGAGTAGAAAGTGTCGTTCTAAATACACATGGGTTATATTTCTCTTAAAAAATGATTGGTAGTTAAATAATTGCTTTTCTATTCGTTATTTTCCTTTAGTTCTTTACTCATATTGTTGATGATACATTCTATAAGTAAAACACATACTGCTAATAATACATTTTATTTGTAAAAACATTTGTAATTTTACAATCTATATTGTTTTGTTGTTGTTGTTGATATAGTCGAAGACAAACACAATAGGAATCCAGAGTGAACTGGTATCTAAGTGAACTGGTCTCTAAGTGAACTGGTCTCTCAGTGAACTGGTCTCTAAGTGAACTGGTATCTAAGTGAACTGGTATCTAAGTGAACTGGTATCTAAGTGAACTGGTCTCTCAGTGAACTGGTCTCTAAGTGAATTGGTATCTAAGTGAACTGGTATCTAAGTGAACTGGTCTCTAAGTGAACTGGTCTCTCAGTGAACTGGTCTCTAAGTGAACTGGTCTCTAAGTGAACTGGTCTCTCAGTGAACTGGTCTCTAAGTGAACTGGTCTCTAAGTGAACGGGTCTCTCAGTGAACTGGTCTCTCAGTGAACTGGTCTCTAAGTGAACTGGTATCTAAGTGAACTGGTCTCTGTGAACTGGTCTCTCAGTGAACTGGTATCTAAGTGAACTGGTCTCTGTGAACTGGTCTCTCAGTGAACTGGTCTCTAAGTGAACTGGTCTCTAAGTGAACGGGTCTCTCAGTGAACTGGTCGCTCAGTGAACTGGTCTCTAAGTGAACTGGTATCTAAGTGAACTGGTCTCTGTGAACTGGTCTCTCAGTGAACTGGTGTCAAAATAATACATAATATCATAATCTTTTTATCTTGTTCATGGTATTGGTGATTGGTGATTGGTGTAGCCTAGTGGCCTTCACATCCAAAGAAGATACTCAATAGGCTGTCTCCTCGTCATAATTCCTCCAAAGCTTATATCCACAATTTATCACCTAAACAAGAGAAATAGCACATGCATTGGTTAAACATGTTTTACGATGCATTATAACCTGCAGGCTTTAAGGGTTAAGGTTACTGATGTGTTAAACTCTGAAACATTCTCCAAACTGCAGTAACCCTATAGCCTGTCAAGAGAAATCTCTTACCCCTGAAGGGTTGCGTTGACACACATCTTCTATGGATAAAGGCTCAGGAGTCTTGCTACATATTTCTGTGTTTCTGAAGAAGAACAACATGACAATAACCATATGAGATGGAAAGACAGCACCAGCAGACCTGGGACCAGTGATAGATTAGTGGAGGTAGCCTAAACTACCTACACAGCAGAGGGTATGGTCCTCAGCCCAAGCCCTTCCAGGGCCAGGCTAGGGACCTCTGAATCATCTGGGTCGATCCTGGTCCCTTCCTGGTAGGACAGCTGAGGAGGGAGAGGAGGGAGAGGAGGGAGAGGAGGGAGAGGAATGAGAGGAGGGAGAGGAAGGAGAGGAAGGAGAGGAGGGAGAGGAGGGAGAGGAGGGAGAGGAAGGAGAGGAGGGAGGTTCCCAGCACAACTCTTCATCTTCTCTTCGTCAGAGTGAACACTCGGAAATACATACTGCGTCTATGGTAGGATGCCAAGGAGAAAATTAAATTAAACGTTTCGAAGGTTAATTGCTGAAGTCAATGGTGAAGTCTATTATATTTTTATTTGGTTCATAAATAAATGTAACATGATACAAAATATACAAATTCATTCGCAGAAACGCTCAAATCAAATGACTATGAAGTAATACTACAACTGTTTCCCCAAATAGCAGTTGCTATGGCAGCTTACGATTCAGGAACACAACTTGGAAATAGCAGATCTAACGTGAATGTGTGATATTCTGTCCTCCATAGAGGGGGAGGGCTCTTGGATGCGTTGTGGAGGGGGAGGGCTCTTGGATGCGTTGTGGAGGGGGAGGGCTCTTGGATGCGTTGTGGAGAGGGATTGTGCTACCAAATCTTGGATTGGGGTCTGAGGCAACACACAATGTATTTGATATGTACATTATACAAGCAAACAAAACAAAAAACTGTTCGATTTTTTTTTTATGAATAGAAACCTTTTTTTTATTTTATTCTCTCTGTTTAAGCAAGAAACAAACTCTCAAATAAAGACACTGTCTCTTTGCTTTTAAATGCAGTGGTTGTCGTAGGTAGGACTTGTAATCTTATTGTCTATTGTCAATCACCACACCTGTTCCCACTCCAGTAATTGGCAATCACCACACCTGTTCCCACTCCACTAATTGGCAATCAATACACCTGTTCCCACATTCACTAATTGTCAATCAACACACCTGTTCCCACTACACTAATTGGCAATCAATACACCTGTTCCCACATTCACTAATTGTCAATCAACACACCTGTTCCCATTCCACTAATTGTCAATCAACACACCTCTTCCCACTCCACTAATTGTCAATCAATACACCTGTTCCCACATTCACTAATTGTCAATCAACACACCTGTTCCCACTGCACTATTTGGCAATCAACACACCTGTTCCCACTGCACTATTTGGCAATCAACACACCTGTTCCCACTCCACTAATTGTCAATCAACACACCCCTTCCCACTCCACTAATTGTCAATCAATACACCTGTTCCCACATTCACTAATTGTCAATCAACACACCTGTTCCCACTGCACTATTTGGCAATCAACACACCTGTTCCCATTCCACTAATTGGCAATCAACACACCTGTTCCCACTCCACTAATTGTCAATCAACACACCTGTTCCCACTCCACTAATTGTCAATCAACACACCTCTTCCCACTCCACTAATTGTCAATCAATACACCTGTTCCCACATTCACTAATTGTCAATCAACACACCTGTTCCCACTGCACTATTTGGCAATCAACACACCTGTTCCCACTGCACTATTTGGCAATCAACACACCTGTTCCCACTCCACTAATTGTCAATCAACACACCTCTTCCCACTCCACTAATTGTCAATCAATACACCTGTTCCCACATTCACTAATTGTCAATCAATACACCTGTTCCCACTGCACTATTTGGCAATCAACACACCTGTTCCCACTGCACTATTTGGCAATCAACACACCTGTTCCCACTGCACTATTTGGCAATCAACACACCTGTTCCCACTCCACTAATTGTCAATCAACACACCCCTTCCCACTCCACTAATTGTCAATCAATACACCTGTTCCCACATTCACTAATTGTCAATCAACACACCTGTTCCCACTGCACTATTTGGCAATCAACACACCTGTTCCCATTCCACTAATTGTCAATCAACACACCTGTTCCCACTGCACTATTTGGCAATCAACACACCTGTTCCCATTCCACTAATTGTCAATCAACACTACTGTTCCCACTCCACTATTTGGCAATCAACACACCTGTTCCCACTGCACTATTTGGCAATCAACACACCTGTTCCCACTCCACTAATTGTCAATCAACACACCCCTTCCCACTCCACTAATTGTCAATCAATACACCTGTTCCCACATTCACTAATTGTCAATCAACACACCTGTTCCCACTGCACTATTTGGCAATCAACACACCTGTTCCCATTCCACTAATTGTCAATCAACACACCTGTTCCCACTGCACTATTTGGCAATCAACACACCTGTTCCCATTCCACTAATTGTCAATCAACACACCTGTTCCCACTCCACTATTTGGCAATCAACACACCTGTTCCCACTCCACTAATTGTCAATCAACACACCTCTTCCCACCCCACTAATTGTCAATCAATACACCTGTTCCCACATTCACTAATTGTCAATCAACACACCTGTTCCCACTCCACTAATTGTCAATCAACACACCTGTTCCCACTCCACTAATTGTCAATCAACACACCTGTTCCCACTCCACTAATTGTCAATCAATACACCTGTTCCCTCATTCACTAATTGTCAAGCAACACGCGGTGGTCGTGCATGTAAGAGCAGCTCAGCCAAGGCAGATGAAATAGGAACCTGCTCTATTTTGGAAAACTCCGCTCTGGAATTTAGCTTCCTGTTTCCCATTTAACCTTTGTTTAACTAGGCAAATCAGTTAAGAACAAATTCTTATTTACAATGACGGCCTGGGGACAGTGTGGTTAACTGCCTTGTTCAGGGGGCAGAACGACGGATTTGTACCTTGTCGGCTCGGGGGATCCAATTTAGCAACTCACCAGATCTTGGAAACTCCTCTTCTGTTCCCAGTAGCAGCACAGTGAGTGTCTGTCTCTGTCCAGTAGCAGTCTGCTCCAGCCCAGTCAGAGTTAACCCCAAGCAGAGACAAACAAGACAGCCATGTTGGTAAGGTACAGGATATGTTAGCTAGCTAGGCCATCCTAACCTCTGAGAGACAGCCATGTCAGTAAGGGACAGAGTTTTAGCTAGCTAGGCCATACAAACTTCTGAGAGACAGCCATGTTGGTAAGGTACAGGATATGTTAGCTAGGTCGTATCAACCTCTGAGAGACAGCCATGTTGGTAAGGAACAGGGTGTGTTAGCTAGGTCGTATCAACCTCTGAGAGACAGCCATGTTGGTAAGGAACAGGGTGTGTTAGCTAGGTCATAACAACCTCTGACAGACAGCCATGTTGGTAAGGGACAGGGTGTGTTAGTTAGGTCATACCAACCTCTGACAGACAGCCATGTTGGTAAGGAACAGGGTGTGTTAGCTAGGTCATACCAAGCTCTGACAGACAGCCATGTTGGTAAGGGACAGGGTGTGTTAGCTAGGTCATACCAACCTCTGACAGACAGCCATGTTGGTAAGGAACAGGGTGTCTTAGCTTGGTCAAAGCAACAAATGAGAGACAGCCATGTTGGTATGGAACAGGGTGTGTTAGCTTGGTCAAACCAACAAATGAGAGACAGCCATGTTGGTAAGGAACAGGGTGTCTTAGCTTGGTCAAACCAACAAATGAGAGACAGCCGTGTTGGTGAGCGACAGGGTGTGTTAACCAACTAGCCCATACTAACCTCTGAGAGACAGCCATGTTGGTAAGGGACTGGCTGTGCATGTGTCTCAGCATCCTCACAGTCATCTCTGCTCTCTTACTCTTCTCAGGTATCTCCTCAACTCCCTGCTCTCAATAAGGATATATGATACAATTAAATATATATGATACATGTACAACACATGAACATATACAGGTATATTTAAATATACAGTACCAGTCAAAGGTTTGGACACACCTACTCATTCAAGGGTATTTCTTTATTTTACCACAGGGTTAGGGTTAGGGTTAACATACCACAGAGTTAGGGTTAACATACCACAGGGTTAGGGTTAGGGTTAACATACCACAGGGTTAGGGTTAACATACCACAGAGTTAGGGTTAACATACCACAGGGTTAGGGTTAGGGTTAACATACCACAGGGTTAGGGTTAACATACCACAGGGTTAGGGTTAACATACCACAGAGTTAGGGTTAACATACCACAGGGTTAGGGTTAACATACCACAGGGTTAGGGTTAACATACCACAGGGTTAGGGTTAACATACCACAGAGTTAGGGATAACATACCACAGAGTTAGGGTTAACATACCACAGGGTTAGGGTTAGGGTTAACATACCACAGGGTTAGGGTTAACATACCACAGGGTTAGGGTTAACATACCACAGAGTTAGGGTTAACATACCACAGGGTTTGGGTTAACATACCACAGGGTTAGGGTTAGGGTTAACATACCACAGGGTTAGGGTTAGGGTTAACATACCACAGGGTTAGGGTTAACATACCACAGGGTTAGGGATAACATACCACAGGGTTAGGGTTAACATACCACAGGGTTAGGGTTAACATACCACAGAGATAGGGTTAACATACCACAGGGTTAGGGTTAGGGTTAACATACCACAGGGTTAGGGTTAACATACGATAGGGTTAGGGTTAACATACCACAGGGTTAGGGTTAACATTACCACAGGGTTAGGGTAAACATACCACAGGGTTAGAGTTAACATTACCACAGGGTTAGGGTTAACATACCACAGGGTTAGGGTTAGGGTTAACATACCACAGGGTTAGGGTTAACATACCACAGGGTTAGGGTTAGGGTTAACATACCACAGGGTTAGGGTTAACATACCACAGGGTTAGGGTTAGGGTTAACATACCACAGGGTTAGGGTTAACATTACCACAGGGTTAGGGTTAACATACCACAGGGTTAGGTTTAACATACCACAGGGTTAGGGTTAACATACCACAGGGTTAGGGTTAACATACCACAGGGTTAGGTTTAACATACCACAGGGTTAGGGATAACATACCACAGGGTTAGGGTTAACATTACCACAGGGTTAGGGATAACATACCACAGGGTTAGGGTTAACATTACCACAGGGTTAGGGTTTAACATACCACAGGGTTAGGGTTAACATACCACAGGGTTAGGGTTAACATACCACAGGGTTAGGTTTAACATACCACAGGGTTAGGGATAACATACCACAGGCTTAGGGTTAACATACCACAGGGTTAGGGTTAACATACCACAGGGTTAGGTTTAACATACCACAGGGTTAGGGATAACATACCACAGGGTTAGGGTTAACATTACCACAGGGTTAGGGTTAACATTACCACAGGGTTAGGGATAACATACCACAGGGTTAGGGTTAACATATCACAGAGTTAGGGTTAACATACCACAGGGTTAGGGTTAACATACCACAGGGTTAGGGATAACATACCACAGGGTTAGGGTTAACATTACCACAGGGTTAGGGATAACATACCACAGGGTTAGGGATAACATACCACAGGGTTAGGGTTAACATTACCACAGGGTTAGGGTTAACATACCACAGGGTTAGGGTTAACATTACCACAGGGTTAGGGTTAACATTACCACAGGGTTAGGGTTAGGGTTAACATACCACAGGGTTAGGGTTAATATACCACAGGGTTAGGGTTAACATACCACAGGGTTAGGGTTAATATACCACAGGGTTAGGGTTAACATACCACAGAGATAGGGTTAACATACCACAGGGTTAGGGTTAACATTACCACAGGGTTAGGGTTAACATACCACAGAGATAGGGTTAACATACCACAGGGTTAGGGTTAACATTACCACAGGGTTAGGGTTAACATTACCACAGGGTTAGGGTTAGGGTTAACATTACCACAGGGTTAGGGTTAACATACCACAGAGATAGGGTTAACATACCACAGGGTTAGGGTTAACATACCACAGGGTTAGGGTTAGGGTTAACATACCACTGTTGGTATCACCGTCTTCAAGTTCTTCAGAAAACTAGGCTGAAGGGTTGCAAACTTGGGAACCTTCACCTGTAAGTAGCGCATACATGACATTCAAGTCAAAACATGAACCGTTTTATTAATTTATATTGATTTAATAAAATTAAGTCTCCTGTGGTTTATTGAGAAGAGGAAACCAGAGTGTCACTGAGTGCCAGAGTTGTCATGAGGGCAGAGGACACTTCCCACAGTCCCCTGTGTCCCATGTTGCTCTCACTTTCCTCTCCTCCTCTTACACCCCATCCCTCACTGTCCTTTCTTCTCATACGCCATCCCTCACTTTCCTCTCCTCCTCTCACACCCATCCCTCACTGTCCTGTCCTCTCACACCCATCCCTCACGTTCCTGTCCTCCCCCACCCCATCCCTCACTTTCCTGTCCTTTCACACCCCATCCCTCACGTTCCTGTCCTCTCAAACCCATCCCTCACGTTCCTGTCCTCTCACAACCATCCCTCACGGTCCTGTCCTCTCTGACCCCATCCCTCACGTTCCTGTCCTCACAAACCCATCTCTCACGTTCCTGTCCTCTCACACCCATCCCTCACGTTCCTGTCCTCTCACACCCATCCCTCACGTTCCTGTCCTCACAAACCCATCCCTCACGTTCCTGTCCTCTCACACCCATCTCTCACGTTCCTGTCCTCTCACACCCATCCGTCACGTTCCTGTCCTCTCAAACCCATCCCTCACGTTCCTGTCCTTTCACACCCCATCCCTCACGTTCCTGTCCTCTCAAACCCATCCCTCACGTTCCTGTCCTCTCACACCCATCCCTCACGTTCCTGTCCTCTCTGACCCCATCCCTCACGTTCCTGTCCTCACAAACCCATCTCTCACGTTCCTGTCCTCTCACACCCATCCCTCACGTTCCTGTCCTCTCACACCCATCCCTCACGTTCCTGTCCTCACAAACCCATCCCTCACGTTCCTGTCCTCTCACACCCATCTCTCACGTTCCTGTCCTCTCACACCCATCCCTCACGTTCCTGTCCTCACAAACCCATCTCTCACGTTCCTGTCCTCTCACACCCATCCCTCACGTTCCTGTCCTCTCACACCCCTACCACCTGTAAGCCTGTGGCAGCACTAACCCTCACACTATATGCCACATCCTGGTTGTTTGGGCCCTGATCCTGATTGGGATGACACTATCCCTCCTGCAGGTGTGTTTGCCTCTCAGTGCCCCATTAAGTGTGTGTGGTTTGACACGTACCTTGGGAAACATTTGCTCAGTGTAGTCCTGTTCCTGCTGTGAGAGGAGGAAGGCTGTAGAGTTCTCTCCAGCCCCTCTTTCTGGAAGTCTCCCCTCAGCCCCTCTTTCTGGAAGTCTCTCCCCAACCCCTCTTTCTGGAAGTCTCTCCCCAGCCCCTCTTTCTGGAAGTCTCTCTCCAGCCCCTCTTTCTGGAAGTCTCTCTCCAGCCCCTCTTTCTGGAAGTCTCCCCTCAGCCCCTTTTTCTGGAAGTCTCCCCTCAGCCCCTCTTTCTGGAAGTCTCTCTCCAGCCCCTCTTTCTGAAAGTCTCTCCCCAGCCCCTCTTTCTGGAAGTCTCTCTCCAGCCCCTCTTTCTGGAAGTCTCTCTCCAGCCCCTCTTTCTGGAAGTCTCTCTCCTGGCATAAGCCCTCTCCCTGTCTCTGAATGGACAATCTGTGAGGAAACATCAGATTACACACTGAGATAGGCCTCACAGTCAGTTAGCTCAGGTTTGAACACTCCCCACCCCCACAGAATGAAATGGCGCAAACTAGCTACTCGATTTGATTCAAGCTAGCTAGGGCTGTGTGGGTTAGGGTTAGTGTGTGGGTGTGTGTGTGTGGGCCTCTTGCCCCACCCAGTTTGCCATAGGAACGGTGAGAATTCACACCGATGGAAGAGTTGTCAGAGCCAGGCCCAGCTTCCTGATGTCCTGGGTGAGTCCAGCATCCCGATGTCCTGGGTGGGCCCAGCATCCTGATGTCAGAGCCAGGCCCAGCATCCTGATGTCAGAGCCAGGCCCAGCATCCTGATGTCCTGGGTGGGCCCAGCATCCTGATGTCCTGGGTGGGCCCAGCATCCTGATGTCCTGGGTGGGCCCAGCTTCCTGATGTCCTGGGTGGGCCCAGCATCCCGATGTCCTGGGTGGGCCCAGCATCCTGATGTCAGAGCCAGGCCCAGCATCCTGATGTCAGAGCCAGGCCCAGCATCCTGATGTCCTGGGTGGGCCCAGCATCCTGATGTCCTGGGTGGGCCCAGCATCCTGATGTCCTGGGTGGGCCCAGCATCCTGATGTCCTGGGTGGACCCAGCATCCTGATGTCCTGGGTGGGCCCAGCATCCTGATGTCCTGGGTGGGCCCAGCATCCTGATGTCCTGGGTGGGCCCAGAATCCTGATGTCCTGGGTAGGCTACACCAGAGCTCTACAACCCTGGGTTCAAATACTAGTTCAAATCTGATATTGAAAAAGGTATAAGAGCTATATTGAAACAAAATGTTAAGCCACAGTCCATGCCTAAACAGTGACACCTACTTGTATATGAGGGGTAATGGACTTCAGTGACAAGTCTTCCATCCAGATTCCTACCTCGATGTACCCTGCTCAGCTTTGTAAAAGGGCTGTGTTCATTTCAGCTAAGCTATCACATCTACACGTTTAAATGTTGATCAGCTTCCAAACTCATTTGCGTAGACTAAATAACATTGAATAGTTGAAAGGAACTCTTCTTAAAAAAACGCTGGATGTGACAGTAAAGTCAGAGTGAGGTTGGGTATTATGAAGACTACATTGACTTCTGAATAGCCCAAAGGACACCGTTATTTCAACGCGAAGCTAGGTTTACCATCATTCGTCCACGGTTGATTACATCTTTAGACGTAGTTTCCATTGGCCCCGTAAATAAGATGTTTAGAGCCTCAAATCTCCTGCCTTGTCTTCATGGGGACATCCTGAATTGAAAACAGAATTGAGTTTGGGGACTTTCAGGTCGACTTAATTGAGCAGCGATGACTCACCCGGTCCAGGTGTCTTGTCTCCGTGGTGACGTGAATTCTAGGGGTCTGTCCTGACATCTCCTGCTGGCTCCAACCCCATCCCGCTGACATCACATCAGGTGCGGAGCGGCTGCCAATCACTGTCAAGACCATATAGCACATCAAGATCACAGTCTCAAATGTCACCCTATTCCCTATATAGTGCACTACTTTTGACCAGAGCCCTATGGCACCCTATTCCCTATATAGTGCACTACTTTTGACCAAAGCCCTATGGCACCTTATTCCCTATATCAGGTGTTCCCAAACTGGGGGGCGCGCAATACCGTCGGGGGTACACCAAATAAAAATGTGATTCACATTTTTTAAATTATGTTTCTTCACATTTTCAAACAGTCCATTTAGTAAGGCCCACACTCAAATTGAGGCTATGATTAAGAAGTTGGAGTTCTTCTCTGTCTGTATTAACAAGGACAACACACAGGTCTTTCCATCATTGTATGACTTTTTTGGTGTGCAAATGAACTCAAGCTTACGGACAAAAGCGAAGCACCTGAGTGAGTTGGGTGTGCAATTACGCAGGTACTTTCCCGAAACGGATGACACAAACAACTGGATTCGTTATCCCTTTCATGCCCTGCCTGCCAGTCCACTTACCGATATCTGACCAAGAGAGCCTCATCGAAATTGAAACAAGGGGTTCTGTGAAAACTGAATTAAATCAGAAGCCACTGCCAGATTTCTGGATAGGGCTGCCGCTCAGAGTATCCTGCCTTGGCAAATATCGCTGTTAAGACGCTGATGCCCTTTGCAACCACGTACCTATGTGAGAGTGGATTCTCGGCCCTCACTAGCATGACAACTAAATACAGGCACAGACTGTGTGTGGGAAATGATTTAAGACGGAGACTCTCTCCAATACAACCCAACACTGCAGAGTTATGTGCATCCTTTCAAACACACCCTTCACATTAACCAGTGGTGAGTTATTTACTATTTTTGATGAACAAATAAGGTTTTATATGTAAGATGGTTAAATAAAGAGGCAAAATTACTGATTATTATAATATTATTATTTGTGCCCTGGTCCTATAAGAGCTCTTTGTCACTTCTCACAAGCCGCGTTGTGACAAAAACTCACACTCATTCTTATGTTTAGTAAATGTATCGTATAGTGTGTGTGTGTGTGTGTGGCAGGCTTAACATGATGGTAAAAAACAACATTTGAGAATGTGCTGACCCTGGAGCTAGATGGGGTACAGCTGTCCCTGGAGCTAGATGGGGTACAGCTGACCCTGGAGCTAGATGGGGTACAGCTGACCCTGGAGCTAGATGGGGTACAGATGACCCTGGAGCTAGATGGGGTACAGCTGACCCTGGAGCTAGATGGGGTACAGCTGACCCTGGAGCTAGATGGGGTACAGCTGACCCTGGAGCTAGATGGGGTACAGCTGACCCTGGAGCTAGATGGGGTACAGCTGACCCTGGAGCTAGATGGGGTACAGCTGACCCTGGAGCTAGATGGGGTACAGCTGACCCTGGAGCTAGATGGGGTACAGCTGACTCTGGAGCTAGATGGGGTACAGCTGACCCTGGTGCTAGAGGGGGTACAGCTGACCCTGGGGCTAGAGGGGGTACAGCTGACCCTGGTGCTAGAGGGGGTACACAGGTGGAGGTTGAATGTTTGAAGGGGTACGGGACTATAAAATGTTTGGAAACCACTGCCCTATACTACTTTTGACCAGAGCCCTATGGCAACCTATTCCCTATATCATACACTACTTTTGACTAATAGCACACAAGATCATCTTTCATCCATTGCCGAAGCTTTTCGAGAAACTAACCACTTTCCCGTTACAATGTTGACAACGAAGATAACAAGATGAGAACTCAACTCCTCTTCCTGATCTCCTGTAGTGTCCTCTGCAGCTGGACTGGACCACGGTTTTGGTGGTGGTGGTGGTTAACCATTAAACAGAAGTTCTCTTGGTCCTGGAGGGTCTTCAGACAACCATGCCGAGACAACTGGTTCTGAAGGCCCAAGATCTCAGAGTGGAGATAGAGATATAGAAGAGATAGATAGATAGATAGATAGATAGATAGATAGATAGATAGATAGATAGATAGATAGATAGATAGATAGATAGATAGATAGATAGATAGATAGATAGATAGATAGATAGATAGATAGATAGATAGATAAAGAGAAGAGATAGGGAAGTGATAGAGAAGAGACATAGATAGAGGTAGAGGTAGCGATAGAGATAGAGAAGACATAGACATAATGTACATTAACCATTTGCACATTGTTACAACACTGTATATATACATAATATGACATTTGTAATGTTTTTATTCTTTTGGAACTTCTGTGAGTGTAATGTTTACTGTACATTTTATTGTTTATTTCACTTTTGTATATTATCTACTCCACTTGCTTTGGCAATGTTAACATATGTTTCCCATGCCAATAAAGACCCTTTATTTGAATTGAATTGATTGAGAAGAGATAGAGATAAAGATATATATAGATAAGTGATAGAGATAGAGAGGAGAAATAGGAGAGATAGAGAAGATATATAGAGATAGAGATAGAGATGAGACAGAGATAGAGATGAGATAGAGATAGAGACGAGATGGAGACATAGAAGGGACTGAGATGGAGAAGAGATATAGATATCGAAGAGATAGAGAAGATATAGAGAAATAAATAAATATAGACATAAAGATAGAGAAGAGATAAATATAGAGATAGAGATAGAGAAGAGATAGATATAGAGAAGAGATATAGATATAGAAGAGATAGAGAAGATGTAGAGATAGAGGCAGAGATTGAGAAGAGACAGGAATATATAATAGATAGAGTTTGAGATAGAAATAGAGAAGATATAGAAATGGAGATAGAAATATAGAGATAGAGGTAGAGATATAGAAAAGATAGAGATAGAGAAGAGATTTGGAAGAGATAGAGAAGAGATAGAGAATAGGTAGATAGCGAAGAGATAGAGATGGAGAAGAGATAGAGAAAAGATAGAGAAGAGATAGAATAGGTAGATAGCGAAGATATAGAGATGAGATAGAGAAGAGATGTAGATAGCGAGGAGATAGAGAAGAGAGTGATATAGAAGAGATAAATATAGAGGTAGAGACATAGAAGAGATAGAAATATAGAAGAGATAGAGAAGAGATAGAGATTGATTGGAGATAGAGATAGAGAAATTATAGAAACAGAGAAAAGATAGAGAAGACATATAGATAGAGAAGAGATAGAGATAGAGAAAATATAGAGATAGAGATGTGATGGAGATAGAGAAGAGATATATAATATGTAGATAGAGAAGAGATAGTGATATAGAAGAGATAGAGATATAGAAGAGATAGAGATATCTAAGAGATAGAGATTAAGAAGAGATAGAAATAGAGATAGAGAAAAGATAGAGATAGAGAAGAGATAGAGAAGAGATAGAGAAGAGATAGAGATAGAGAAAAGATGGAGAAGAGATTGAGATATAGAAGTGATAGAGAATAGATAGCTAGAGATAAAGATAGAGAAGAGATACAGAAGTGATAGAGGTAGAGAATTGGGACAATGTGATGGCATTGGGTTGGAGGGCTACGCTAAGCAATTCAGCTAGTAATCTATGCTAGCTATATAAACTGCCAAAGAGCATCAATATCTTATAAACATTACACTGTTTAACTTTTTTTTAAACTAGTCTTATTATCTAATAACTAATGATCATCACGGGCATCATACTGTATGTGTGAGGCTTACCAGGTAGTAGCTGGTTTGAGGAAGAGACCTCAGGTATGTGTTGTCATGGGAGAGAGTAGAACAGGTCAGCTTCCTCAGTTTCTGAGAAAATATATACAGATGTAGGACCTTAATTTGAACCAGTTTTCTATAGAAAGAAAATTATCCTGCAGCAAAAGGAAATATGAATTATTATGTGGTTTATCATTAATGGGACATTTTTATAGGAGTTTATACATTTTTCGTAACTGGAAATATTAAAACCTACAGGAGGGTATCTCTCCAGGAACAGGGTTGGAGTTAAAACCTACAGGAGGGTCTCTCTCCAGGAACAGGGTTGGAGTTAAAACCTACAGGAGGGTCTCTCTCCAGGAACAGGGTTGGAGTTAAAACCTACAGGAGGGTATCTCTCCAGGAACAGGGTTGGAGTTAAAACCTAGGAGGGTCTAAAAGGGTTGGGGTTAAAACCTACAGGAGGGTATCTCTCCAGGAACAGGGTTGGAGTTAAAACCTACAGGAGGGTCTCTCTCCAGGAACAGGGTTGGGGTTAAAACCCACAGAAGGGTGTCTCTCCAGGAACAGGGTTGGAGTTAAAACCTACAGGAGGGTCTCTCTCCAGGAACAGGGTTGGTGTTAAAACCTACAGGATGCAGGGTTCAATACCGCAACCAAAAGAGTTGCATTTGCGACCGTTTGACTTGGCAGTGCATCACACATTTTTTATTGGCCAGTGAATCTCTTTTTAATTGGTCACATTAGATTTTGGTTCATAATTTATTTTTTTATTATCATGATTTATTCAAACAGTAATGTGCAATTGACCAAAAATAAACCACCTTTCTGAAGGGAAATCTACGTGTGTGATTGATGCGCATAAGGCCAACAGTACAGTGCCTTGCAAAAGTATTCATCCCCACCCGGCTGCCAATCGTCGTTCTTCGAAGCACCTCTCACTCACATGGCTCTCTCGGAAATCTAAATTATTATTATCCAATACCCGTCATGTGATCGGGTCCTTCTCACAGGCCACAGGCTCCGAAGTAGGTCAACAAGTAATGAAGACAGACACATAGGGGAATCAACAACGTGCTTCCCTTGTGGAATTCAGAGGCACACTTTGAATTCCAAGGCACACTTTTGAATTCCGAGGCACACTATGAATTCCGAGGCACACTTTGAATTCCGAGGCACACTTTGAATTCCGAGGCACACTTTGAATTCCGAGGCACACTTTGAATTCCGAGGCACACTTTGAATTCCGAGGCACACTTTGAATTCCGAGGCACACTTTTGAATTCCCAGGCACACTATGAATTCCGAGGCACACTTTGAATTCCGAGGCACACTTTGAATTCCGAGGCACACTTTGAATTCCGAGGCACACTTTGAATTCCGAGGCACACTTTGAATTCCGAGGCACACTTTTGAATTCCGAGGCACACTTTGAATTCCGAGGCACACTTTTGAATTCCGAGGCACACTTTGAATTCCGAGGCACACTTTGAATTCCGAGGCACACTTTAGAATTCCGAGGCACACTTTGAATTCCGAGACACACTTTGAATTCCGAGGCACACTTTTGAATTCCGAGACACACTTTGAATTCCGAGACACACTTTTGAATTCCGAGGCACACTTTTGAATTCCGAGACACACTTTGAATTCACACACTTTGAATTCCGAGGCACACTTTGAATTCCGAGGCACACTTTGAATTTCGAGGCACACTTTGAATTCCGAGGCACACTTTGAATATGTTAGTCTACGTTTACTTTCCCTCAGCCAACAAGACCAGTAACAAACAGCAAAATCACTAGACTGTGTCAATCTACTATCCCCTCATAGTGGATATGTTTACCTATTCTACTGGTCAGATTGTTGTTCTGTCCGATAAATAAACATTCCAAACAGACTCTGGGACAGTTGTGGGATGATAGATCCCAAAATTCATACAATCAAATCAAAAAAACTTGAAAAACCAATGAGTCTGATGCAACAGATCAGAATGTTTAACTTAAAATGTTGATAAACTATTATTTATTCATATTATAAGCTCTGCAATGTGCACATGGCAGTAGGCTATACCCGCAAATGTTCCAAAATGCAATTAGCTGAAAATATAATTCTCAAAAGCTCTGACCGATGGCCTGACAGATGGCCTTAGTACCCTGACAGATGGTCTTAGTACCCTGACAGATGGCCTTAGTACCCTGACAGATGGTCTTAGTACCCTGACAGATGGCTTTGGTACCCTGACAGATGGTCTTAGTACCCTGACAGATGGCCTTAGTACCCTGACAGATGGCCTTGGTATCCTGACAGATGGTCTTAGTACCCTGACAGGTGGCCTTATAACCCTGACAGATGGTCTTATAACCCTGACAGATGGTCTTATTACCCTGACAGATGGTCTTAGTACCCTGACAGATGGTCTTAGTACCCTGACAGATGGCCTTGGTACCCTGACAGATGGCCTTGGTATCCTGACAGATGGCCTTATTACCCTGACAGATGGTCTTATTACCCTGACAGTTGGTCTTAGTACCCTGACAGATGGTCTTAGTACCCTGACAGATGGCCTTAGTACCCTGACAGATGGCCTTGGTATCCTGACAGACAGATTGGGCACCTCTTGAAGGCCAAATGTCCTTGCCCCTGAAATCACCAAATTCTAGGGTTGGAAACAATAAAGTATTCTATGCCAACCTGGCACAATCATGATTATTTGCATCAATCCAGTGGCCATTTGTTTTGGGAAAAGTGTGCTGGAGATACACCTAGAAACACTGATAGCCAAACACAACAGTCTGGCTGGTACGCACCTGAACTAAAGGGTAACTTACTGTACATCAGACCTGTTACAGTAAATCTATCCAAATCCCTGTTAAAACACAAGGACGTGCTCATTTAAAATATGACTAGTCATTATTGGCCTGGTTCTGCATGGAATGCAGCCACATTATGGAACACAGGCCAGATCGTTATTAATAAAATTATATTTAAAATACATTTGTGAAACCAAATCATGTGCTGGTGCCACCAGTGGAAAAAGCCGGTGGAGAGCCCTGGCATGGTAGTGTTCCAGGGACTGGGATGGAGAGCCCTGGCATGGTAGTGTTCCAGGGACTGGGATGGAGAGCCCTGGCATGGTAGTGTTCCAGGGACTGGGATGGAGAGCCCTGGCATGGTAGTGTTCCAGGGACTGGGATGGAGAGCCCTGGCATGGTAGTGTTCTAGGGACTGGGATGGAGAGCCCTGGCATGGTAGTGTTCCAGGGACTGGGATGGAGAGCCCTGGCATGGTAGTGTTCTAGGGACTGGGATGGAGAGCCCTGGCATGGTAGTGCTCCAGGGACTGGGGGGGAGAGCACTGGCATGGTAGTGCTCCAGGGACTGGGATGGAGAGCCCTGGCATGGTAGTGTTCCAGGGACTGGGATGGAGAGCCCTGGCATGGTAGTGTTCCAGGGACTGGGATGGAGAGCCCTGGCATGGTAGTGTTCCAGGGACTGGGATGGAGAGCCCTGGCATGGTAGTGTTCCAGGGACTGGGATGGAGAGCCCTGGCATGGTAGTGTTCTAGGGACTGGGATGGAGAGCCCTGGCATGGTAGTGTTCTAGGGACTGGGATGGAGAGCCCTGGCATGGTAGTGTTCTAGGGACTGGGATGGAGAGCCCTGGCATGGTAGTGTTCCAGGGACTGGGGGGGAGAGCACTGGCATGGTAGTGCTCCAGGGACTGGGATGGAGAGCCCTGGGATGGTAGTGTTCCAGGGACTGGGATGGAGAGCCCTGGCATGGTAGTGCTCCAGGGACTGGGATGGAGAGCCCTGGCATGGTAGTGCTCCAGTGACTGGGGGGGAGAGCCCTGGCATGGTAGTGTTCTAGGGACTGGGATGGAGAGCACTGGCATGGTAGTGCTCCAGGGACTGGGGGGGGGGCCTGGGATGGTAGTGCTCCAGGGACTGGGGGGGAGAGCACTGGGATGGTAGTGTTCTAGGGACTGGGATGGAGAGCCCTGGCATGGTAGTGTTCCAGGGACTGGGGGGGAGAGCACTGGCATGGTAGTGTTCCAGGGACTGGGGGGGAGAGCCCTGGCATGGTAGTGTTCTAGGGACTGGGATGGAGAGCCCTGGCATGGTAGTGTTCCAGGGACTGGGGGGGAGAGCACTGGCATGGTAGTGCTCCAGGGACTGGGATGGAGAGCCCTGGGATGGTAGTGTTCCAGGGACTGGGATGGAGAGCCCTGGCATGGTAGTGCTCCAGGGACTGGGATGGAGAGCCCTGGCATGGTAGTGCTCCAGGGACTGGGATGGAGAGCCCTGGCATGGTAGTGTTCCAGGGACTGGGATGGAGAGCCCTGGCATGGTAGTGTTCCAGGGACTGGGATGGAGAGCCCTGGCATGGTAGTGTTCCAGGGACTGGGATGGAGAGCCCTGGCATGGTAGTGTTCCAGGGACTGGGATGGAGAGCCCTGGCATGGTAGTGTTCTAGGGACTGGGATGGAGAGCCCTGGCATGGTAGTGTTCCAGGGACTGGGATGGAGAGCCCTGGCATGGTAGTGTTCTAGGGACTGGGATGGAGAGCCCTGGCATGGTAGTGCTCCAGGGACTGGGGGGGAGAGCACTGGCATGGTAGTGCTCCAGGGACTGGGATGGAGAGCCCTGGCATGGTAGTGTTCCAGGGACTGGGATGGAGAGCCCTGGCATGGTAGTGTTCCAGGGACTGGGATGGAGAGCCCTGGCATGGTAGTGTTCCAGGGACTGGGATGGAGAGCCCTGGCATGGTAGTGTTCCAGGGACTGGGATGGAGAGCCCTGGCATGGTAGTGTTCTAGGGACTGGGATGGAGAGCCCTGGCATGGTAGTGTTCTAGGGACTGGGATGGAGAGCCCTGGCATGGTAGTGTTCTAGGGACTGGGATGGAGAGCCCTGGCATGGTAGTGTTCCAGGGACTGGGGGGGAGAGCACTGGCATGGTAGTGCTCCAGGGACTGGGATGGAGAGCCCTGGGATGGGGACTGGGATGGAGAGCCCTGGCATGGTAGTGCCAGGGACTGGGATGGAGAGCCCTGGCATGGTAGTGCTCCAGTGACTGGGGGAGAGCCCTGGCATGGTAGTGTTCTAGGGACTGGGATGGAGAGCACTGGCATGGTAGTGCTCCAGGGACTGGGGGGGGCTGGGATGGTAGTGCTCCAGGGACTGGGGGAGAGCACTGGGATGGTAGTGTTCTAGGGACTGGGATGGAGAGCCCTGGCATGGTAGTGTTCCAGGGACTGGGGGAGAGCACTGGCATGGTAGTGTTCCAGGGACTGGGGGGGAGAGCCCTGGCATGGTAGTGTTCTAGGGACTGGGATGGAGAGCCCTGGCATGGTAGTGTTCCAGGGACTGGGGGGGAGAGCACTGGCATGGTAGTGCTCCAGGGACTGGGATGGAGAGCCCTGGGATGGTAGTGTTCCAGGGACTGGGATGGAGAGCCCTGGCATGGTAGTGCTCCAGGGACTGGGATGGAGAGCCCTGGCATGGTAGTGCTCCAGGGACTGGGGGGGAGAGCCCTGGCATGGTAGTGTTCTAGGGACTGGGATGGAGAGCACTGGCATGGTAGTGCTCCAGGGACTGGGGGGGGGGGGCTGGGATGGTAGTGCTCCAGGGACTGGGATGGAGAGCCCTGGCATGGTAGTGCTCCAGGGACTGGGATGGAGAGCCCTGGGATGGTAGTGCTCCAGGGACTGGGATGGAGAGCCCTGGCATGGTAGTGCTCCAGGGACTGGGGTGGAGAGCCCTGGCATGGTAGGGCTCCAGGGACTGGGGTGGAGAGCCCTGGGATGGTAGTGCTCCAGGGACTGGGGGGAGCACTGGGATGGTAGTGCTCCAGGGACTGGGGGGGGAGCCCTGGGATGGTAGTGCTCCAGGGACTGGGATGGAGAGCCCTGGCATGGTAGTGCTCCAGGGACTGGGATGGAGAGCCCTGGGATGGTAGTGCTCCAGGGACTGGGGTGGAGAGCCCTGGCATGGTAGGGCTCCAGGGACTGGGGTGGAGAGCCCTGGGATGGTAGTGCTCAGGGACTGGGGGGGAGAGCACTGGGATGGTAGTGCTCCAGGGACTGGGGGGGAGCCCTGGGATGGTAGTGCTCCAGGGACTGGGGTGGAGAGCCCTGGGATGGTAGTGCTCCAGGGACTGGGATGGAGAGCACTGGGATGGTAGTGCTCCAGGGACTGGGATGGAGAGCCCTGGGATGGTAGTGCTCCAGGGACTGGGATGGAGAGCCCTGGGATGGTAGTGCTCCAGGGACTGGGGGGAGAGCCCTGGGATGGTAGTGCTCCAGGGACTGGGGGGGGAGAGCCCTGGGATGGTAGTGCTCCAGGGACTGGGATGGAGAGCCCTGGCATGGTAGTTCTCCAGGGACTGGGGGTGGAGAGCCCTGGGATGGTAGTGCTCCAGGGACTGGGGGGAGAGCCCTGGCATGGTAGTGCTCCAGGGACTGGGGGTGGAGAGCCCTGGGATGGTAGTGCTCCAGGGACTGGGGGAGAGCCCTGGGATGGTAGTGCTCCAGGGACTGGGATGGAGAGCCCTGGCATGGTAGTGCTCCAGGGACTGGGGGAGAGCCTGGGATGGTAGTGCTCCAGGGACTGGGGGGAGAGCCCTGGGATGGTAGTGCTCCAGGGACTGGGATGGACAGCCCTGGCATGGTAGTGCTCCAGGGACTGGAGGGGGTAGTGCCCAGGGACTGGGATGGTGGGATGGTAGTGCTCCAGGGACTGGGGGGGGAGAGCCCTGGGATGGTAGTGCTCCAGGGACTGGGATGGAGAGCACTGGGATGGTAGTGCTCCAGGGACTGGGATGGAGAGCCCTGGGATGGTAGTGCTCCAGGGACTGGGATGGAGAGCCCTGGGATGGTAGTGCTCCAGGGACTGGGATGGAGAGCCCTGGCATGGTACTGCTCCAGGGACTGGGGGGTGAGAGCCCTGGCATGGTAGTGCTCCAGGGACTGGGGGGTGAGAGCCCTGGCATGGTAGTGCTCCAGGGACTGGGAGGTGAGAGCCCTGGCATGGTAGTGCTCCAGGGACTGGGGGGTGAGAGCCCTGGGATGGTAGTGCTCCAGGGACTGGGATGGAGAGCCCTGGGATGGTAGTGCTCCAGGGACTGGGATGGAGAGCCCTGGGATGGTAGTGCTCCAGGGACTGGGATGGAGAGCCCTGGGATGGTAGTGCTCCAGGGACTGGGATGGAGGGGATGGTAGTGCCCAGGGACTGGGATGGAGAGCCCTGGGATGGTAGTGCTCCAGGGACTGGGATGGAGAGCCCTGGGATGGTAGTGCTCCAGGGACTGGGATGGAGAGCCCTGGGATGGTAGTGCTCCAGGGACTGGGGGGTGAGAGCCCTGGCATGGTAGTGCTCCAGGGACTGGGGGGTGAGAGCCCTGGCATGGTAGTGCTCCAGGGACTGGGGGGGTAGAGCCCTGGGATGGTAGTGCTCCAGGGACCCCTGGGATGGTAGTGCTCCAGGGACTGGGGGGAGAGCCCTGGGATGGTAGTGCTCCAGGGACTGGGGGAGAGCCCTGGGATGGTAGTGCCCTGGGATGGTAGTGTGCTCCAGGGACTGGGATGGAGAGCCCTGGCATGGTAGTGCTCCAGGGACTGGGAGCCCTGGAGAGCCCTGGGACTGGGATGGAGTGTGCTCCAGGGACTGGGATGGAGAGCCCTGGGATGGTAGTGCTCCAGGGACTGGGATGGAGAGCCCTGGGATGGTAGTGCTCCAGGGACTGGGATGGAGAGCCCTGGGATGGTAGTGCTCCAGGGACTGGGATGGAGAGCCCTGGCATGGAGAGCCCTGGGATGGTAGTGCTCCAGGGACTGGGATGGAGAGCCCTGGGATGGTAGTGCTCCAGGGACTGGGGGGAGAGCCCTGGGATGGTAGTGCTCCAGGGACTGGGATGGAGAGCCCTGGGATGGTAGTGCTCCAGGGACTGGGATGGAGAGCCCTGGGATGGTAGTGCTCCAGGGACTGGGGGAGAGCCCTGGCATGGTAGTGCTCCAGGGACTGGGATGGAGAGCCCTGGGATGGTAGTGCTCCAGGGACTGGGATGGAGAGCCCTGGGATGGTAGTGCTCCAGGGACTGGGATGGAGAGCCCTGGCATGCCCAGGGACTGGGATGGTAGGGATGGGAGCTCTCCAGGGACTGGGATGGAGAGCCCTGGGATGGTAGTGCTCCAGGGACCCCCTGGCATGGTAGTGCTCCAGGGACTGGGATGGAGAGCCCTGGGATGGTAGTGCTCCAGGGACTGGGGGAGAGCCCTGGGATGGTAGTGCTCCAGGGACTGGGATGGAGAGCCCTGGCATGGTAGTGCTCCAGGGACTGGGATGGAGAGCCCTGGGATGGTAGTGCTCCAGGGACTGGGATGGAGAGCCCTGGGATGGTAGTGCTCCAGGGACTGGGGGAGAGCCCTGGGATGGTAGTGCTCCAGGGACCCTGGGATGGTAGAGCCCTGGGATGGTAGTGCTCCAGGGACTGGGATGGAGAGCCCTGGCATGGTAGTGCTCCAGGGACTGGGATGGAGAGCCCTGGGATGGTAGTGCTCCAGGGACTGGGATGGAGAGCCCTGGGATGGTAGTGCTCCAGGGACTGGGATGGAGAGCCCTGGGATGGTAGTGCTCCAGGGACTGGGATGGAGAGCCCTGGGATGGTAGTGCTCCAGGGACTGGGGGGTGAGAGCCCTGGCATGGTAGTGCTCCAGGGACTGGGGGAGAGCCCTGGGATGGTAGTGCTCCAGGGACTGGGGGAGAGCCTGGGATGGTAGTGCTCCAGGGACTGGGATGGAGGATGGTAGTGCCCTGGGATGGTGGGATGTGTGCTCCAGGGACTGGGGGGAGAGCCCTGGGATGGTAGTGCTCCAGGGACTGGGGGAGAGCCCTGGGATGGTAGTGCTCCAGGGACTGGGATGGAGAGCCCTGGGATGGTAGTGCTCCAGGGACTGGGGGGTGAGAGCCCTGGCATGGTAGTGCTCCAGGGACTGGGGGGTGAGAGCCCTGGCATGGTAGTGCTCCAGGGACTGGGGGTGAGAGCCCTGGGATGGTAGTGCTCCAGGGACTGGGGGTGAGAGCCCTGGGATGGTAGTGCTCCAGGGACTGGGGGGAGAGCCCTGGGATGGTAGTGCTCCAGGGACTGGGGGTGAGATGCCCTGGCATGGTAGTGCTCCAGGGACTGGGGGTGAGAGCCCTGGGATGGTAGTGCTCCAGGGACTGGGGGTGAGAGCCCTGGGATGGTAGTGCTCCAGGGACTGGGATGGAGAGCCCTGGCATGGTAGTGCTCCAGGGACTGGGGGAGAGCCCTGGGATGGTAGTGCTCCAGGGACTGGGGGAGAGCCCTGGGATGGTAGTGCTCTAGGGACTGGGGGGATGGAGCCCTGGGATGGTAGTGCTCTAGGGACTGGGGGAGCACTGGGATGGTAGTGCTCCAGGGACTGGGATGGAGAGCCCTGGGATGGTAGTGCTCCAGGGACTGGGGGTGAGAGCCCTGGGAAGGTAGTGCTCCAGGGACTGGGGGTGAGAGCCCTGGGATGGTAGTGCTCCAGGGACTGGGGGTGAGAGCCCTGGGATGGTAGTGCTCCAGGGACTGGGGGTGAGAGCCCTGGGATGGTAGTGCTCCAGGGACTGGGGGTGAGAGCCCTGGGATGGTAGTGCTCCAGGGACTGGGGGTGAGAGCCCTGGCATGGTAGTGCTCCAGGGACTGGGGGGTGAGAGCCCTGGGATGGTAGTGCTCCAGGGACTGGGGGGTGAGAGTCCTGGGATGGTAGTGCTCCAGGGACTGGGATGGAGAGCCCTGGCATGGTAGTGCTCCAGGGACTGGGGGGGGGCCCTGGTAGACCAGTTAGTAGCCTGACACTGACCCCTGTTGGCGGCCGACTGGTATTACATAACTTCTCTTACCTACATCTCAGTGTGAAAAACTGAATGAAAGTATTGAAAGCAAGAAACAGAATTACCATGTTTGTAAGGTTGTTTTAGCAGTGTTTCATAGGGTATGTTATCAGTCCACTGGGTCATACATAGGGTATGTTATCAGTCCACTGGGTCATACATAGGGTGTGTTGTCAGTCCACTGGGTCATACATAGGGTATGTTATCAGTCCACTGGGTCATACATAGGGTGTGTTGTCAGTCCACTGGGTCATACATAGGGTATGTTATCAGTCCACTGGGTCATACATAGGGTATGTTGTCAGTCCACTGGGTCATACATAGGGTGTGTTATCAGTCCACTGGGTCATACATAGGGTATGTTATCAGTCCACTGGGTCATACATAGGGTATGTTATCAGTCCACTGGGTCATACATAGGGTATGTTATCAGTCCACTGGGTCATACATAGGGTATGTTATCAGTCCACTGGGTCATACATAGGGTATGTTATCAGTCCACTGGGTCATACATAGGGTATGTTATCAGTCCACTGGGTCATACATAGGGTATGTTATCAGTCCACTGGGTCATACATAGGGTATGCTATCAGTCCACTGGGTCATACATAGGGTATGTTATCAGTCCACTGGGTCATACATAGGGTATGTTATCAGTCCACTGGGTCATACATAGGGTATGTTATCAGTCCACTGGGTCATACATAGGGTATGTTATCAGTCCACTGGGTCATACATAGGGTATGTTATCAGTCCACTGGGTCATACATAGGGTATGTTATCAGTCCACTGGGTCATACATAGGGTATGTTATCAGTCCACTGGGTCATACATAGGGTATGTTATCAGTCCACTGGGTCATACATAGGGTATGTTATCAGTCCACTGGGTCATACATAGGGTATGTTATCAGTCCACTGGGTCATATATAGGGTTGTACATAAATCCTGGTTGGAAGCTTCCGGATTTCCGATTTATTCCATCCTGATCCTGGGAATCTTCCAACCAGGATTTCTGTAAAACCATGGAATTTTGGGAAGGTTATGTAATTTGCGAGCCTAATCCTACATGAATAAGTTTTGAAGGTGTTTTACCGGTATGTGTTTCTCCTCGGTGACTGTTCCAGCTGCCGCAGCACGTCG